>NC_137870.1:34518618-34578618 GCF_963924005.1 Protomyctophum bolini | reverse complement strand
CACGCACACACATGTACACTCTACCTCAGGGGGTTCCCTGCTGCACTGCAGCCTGTTATGAGCGGAGCAGCAAAATAAATGCCTCACTTCCCGTTTTCCTCGCCACGTCTCTCGTTCTCACTTGCTGCATCTCGCTCCCCGTGTGAGTCTGTCTGTGTGTGTGTGTGTGTGCGTGTGCGTGTGTGTGTGTGTGTGTGTGTGTGTAAATGTGCACATGTACTGTATGTAGCTAGCAGGCTCGTCAGGTCTGGGCCTCAGCTAAATGGAGTGCAGAAACCCTCTCCAGTGCCGAAGTATAGTATATAGACTTGGCTATACCTCCAAAGGCGAGATACCCCGCGCGCGCGCGCACACACACACACACACACACACACACACACACACACACACACACACACACACACACACACACACACACACACACACACACACACACACACACACACACACACACACACACACACACACACACACACACACACACACCCCTTTATTTATTACATAACATGTCAGGCTTTTCCATTCTGATTCCAAATTTTAATATGTGTACGAGAGAAGACTGTTCCCCCCACAGTTATAGTGTTTCCTGTGTTTCTCTCTCTCTCTCTCTCTCTCTTTACAAATTACTTAACAGGCAGCCTCTTAAAAAATTCAATGCATACAGATTAGCACAAGTTAATTGATGCCTAATTAATTTCTGCTGCCATGCATAAATTCCGGGCGCTGCCATCATCCCCTGCCGGCCACAGGGGAGAAGGCGGTTTATAGCAGGCGTCCCCCATAAATAAATGAATAAACATGGAGACGGGCCAGAGAGAAGTTGCACTCACTGAGCAGCCAGGTGTGTGAGGTGGAAGGCCAACTATGTGGGTGTATGCCCGCGCACGCATGCACGCACGCACGCACATGAGCACACACATGAGCACACACATGAGCACATGAGCACATGAGCACACACATGAGCACACACATGAGCACACATGGAAAAAGTAGTCACAGTTTTTTCCTCGTGTAAAAGTACCAATAGCGTAATGCAACTAAAAGTCCGGAATTTAAAATGTACTCGAGTAAAAATACTAAAGTATTGGCATCAAAATGTACTGAAAGTACCAAAAGCAGAAAGTACTCAATATGCAGAACGTCCCATTTCAGGTTTTCAAATATATAAAGATTTTCAGAAAATAGCAGATCTATAAGCTAGATTTTCAAATGGCCGGAAATGTACAGTATATAGGACTGAAATGATTAATGTATGTTTTGTAATAATAATAATAATACAAATCTTCAAAGTAACTAGTAGTCTAACTAAAGCTTTCAAATAAACGTAGTGGAGTCCAATATTTGGATCCGAGATGTAGAGTTGAGTTGAAGTAAAACTATTGGAAATTGGAGACTCAAGAGGACTCAAAATTGTGATCAAGAGCTGTACGTACTCAAGTAAATGTACTTAGTTACTTTCCATCACTGCCTCACACTCACTCTCACACATAATGATGCGCGCGAACCGTGAACAAACACGCGCACACACAAACACATGCACACACAAACACATGCACACACTTAGGGCAGCGGCAGGAGCAGGTGAAACTCACCTGGGGGGGTGGTGGTGGAGGTGGAGGTGGGGGGGGGGGGGGGGGGGTAGTACCAGTCCGATGCTCCCAGGCACCACACAACATATATACAGCAGGGCAGTGGTTTCTCCATCCTTCCTGGATCAGGGTCCACTTGGGAAATGTTGAAGTCATTGGCGGGCCGGTGCGATGATGCCACTGTCCCACTGCAACAGATTTTCAAGATTACAGCATTAACCACATAAGCCCTATATAGGCTATTAGATATCGTTGCTGTCGGGGAGAAACCTCATATCTCAACGTTTTAACTTTGAATGTTTTTGTCCGTAAATTAATAGCCTATATAGGCTACTTGATCGTATAATCGTCACACAAACGTCACCACAAGGTTGGAGTCCATCAGAGTTATGAGGTTCTGTGTCCCTAATCATGCACACCAAACTGGGGGTCCTTGAAATTAACCTGGAACACCCTCTCGACCTGGTCAACTGGACCTGAGTTGGCTTCGTACTTGGCCCGCGTTTTTCCTCTTTGTCGCCATCTGCTGCGATTGATCTACAAGAGATTGAATATAGGGCAGGAATTTCCGGCTAATGACTCCCACTCCCACCCCCCGGGATATGAATGCTGGGGTTTATTTACTTCATTTATTTATTTGGTCGGGGCAGTGCCTGCCCAAAAAATAAAAATAAATAAAAATAAAATAAAAAACAGAATCAATAAAGACAACGATATAACACACAATCAAGTGGTTAAAATGTCTGAGAACCTGCATGCATTCCACTGCTGTGAGGAATGCAATGCATGCAGAATGGAATGATGAGATGTGACATCTCTCTCTCTCTCTCTCTCTCTGGTAATTTGTAGTAATTGGTAGCTCATTAGGTGAAGCAGGTCGGTGTCAGAGGGAGCAGGCTGTCGGGGCATGAGGTTAATGATGGGGAGAGAGAGAGACAGACACATGATGTCTGCCTCTCTCTCTCTCTCTCTCTCGCTGCCATGAGGTCCAGCTGCTCATGGCCAGATGCATCTGAACATCTCACCACAAGGTGATGCAACTTGTGACGGTTCTCTGTTCCCATGTGTATAGAGAGACCAATGGTTCTCAAAACCTTTAAAGGGTCCATTTGGTTCCATTTGTACACTGTCAGGGTTACAGACTTGTAAGGGTCAATTTATACGCCCCTAAAAGATCAGCTGTAGAGTGAGGAACTGTACATTGTGTACGTTTGTTTAGTTGGAATGTAAGCATATATGTGTGTATGAGCGTAATTTTTTTTATTTAAACAAGACAAAAGGAGTTGTCCTTTTGTCTTGTTTTTAAATTTACAATTGTTTTTTTTATTTATTTATGTTTTTTTTGGCTTTCGCCTTTTTATTTGTTATAGAGAGATAGACAGTAGGCTGACAGGAAATGGGGAGAGATGGGGGGGGGGGGGGGGGGGGGGGACATGGATTACCACCAAGGTGCCTGGACCGCTGAGCCACGGCCCAGGCCGGGAATTGTTATCTTTAAAGGTTTTATATCTACTGCCATTTCTTTCCCTTTTTTTAAGACCCCCCTAAAGGAACCCAGAGAGTCCCTGGCATCCACTTTGAGAACCACTGGTGTGTACTATATAGACCTGTGTATTTCTCTGTTTACCTGATACTACATTTAATCTGATCTGGTCTGTTCTCTCTCTCAGGATAGGATAGGACAGTGGACAGGATAGGACAGTGGACAGGATAGGACAGTGGACAGGATAGGACAGTGGTCAGGATAGGACAGTGGACAGGATAGGACAGTGGACAGGATAGGACAGTGGACAGGTTAGGACAGTGGACAGGATAGGACAGTGGACAGGATAGGACAGTGGACAGGATAGGACAGTGGACAGGATAGGATAGGACAGTTGACAGGATAGGACAGTGGTACACAGGATAGGACAGTGGACAGGATAGGACAGTGGACAGGATAGGACAGTGGTAGACAGGATAGGACAGTGGACAGGATAGGACAGTGGACAGGATAGGACAGTGGTACACAGGATAGGACAGTGGACAGGATAGGACAGTGGTCCACAGGATAGGACAGTGGACAGGATAGGACAGTGGACAGGATAGGACAGTGGTACACAGGATAGGACAGTGGACAGGATAGGACAGTGGTACACAGGATAGGACAGTGGACAGGATAGGACAGTGGTACACAGGATAGGACAGTGGACAGGATAGGACAGTGGTACACAGGATAGGACAGTGGACAGGATAGGACAGTGGACAGGATAGGACAGTGGTCCACAGGATAGGACAGAGGACAGGATAGGACAGTGGACAGGATAGGACAGTGGACAGGATAGGACAGTGGACAGGATAGGACAGTGGTCCACAGGATAGGACAGTGGACAGGATAGGACAGTGGACAGGATAGGACAGTGGACAGGATAGGACAGTGGTCAGGATAGGACAGTGGACAGGATAGGACAGTGGACAGTATAGGACAGTGGACAGGATAGGACAGTGGACAGGATAGGACAGTGGACAGGATAGAACAGTGGTCCACAGGATAGGAAAGTGGACAGGATAGGACAGTGGACAGGATAGGACCGTGGACAGGATAGGACAGTGGTCCACAGGATAGGACAGTGGACAGGATAGGAGAGTGGACAGGATAGGACAGTGGTCAGGATAGGACAGTGGACAGGATAGGACAGTGGACAGGATAGGACAGTGGACAGGATAGGACAGTGGACAGGATAGGACAGTGGACAGGATAGGACAGTGGACAGGATAGGACAGTGGTCAGGATAGGACAGTGGACAGGATAGGACAGATAGGACAGTGGACAGGATAGGACAGTGGACAGGATAGGACAGTGGACAGGATAGGACAGTGGACAGGATAGGACAGTGGTCCACAGGATAGGACAGTGGACAGGATAGGACAGTGGACAGGATAGGACAGTGGTCAGGATAGGACAGTGGACAGGATAGGGCAGTGGACAGGATAGGACAGTGGTCAGGATAGGACAGTGGACAGGATAGGACAGTGGACAGGATAGGACAGTGGACAGGATAGGACAGTGGTCAGGATAGGACAGTGGACAGATAGGACAGTGGACAGGATAGGACAGTGGACAGGATAGGACAGTGGACAGGATAGGACAGTGGACAGGATAGGACAGTGGTACACAGGATAGGACAGTGGACAGGATAGGACAGTGGACAGGATAGGACAGTGGTCAGGATAGGACAGTGGACAGGATAGGACAGTGGACAGGATAGGACAGTGGACAGGATAGGACAGTGGTCAGGATAGGACAGTGGACAGATAGGACAGTGGACAGGATAGGACAGTGGACAGGATAGGACAGTGGACAGGATAGGACAGTGGACAGGTTAGGACAGTGGACAGGATAGGACAGTGGACAGGATAGGACAGTGGACAGGATAGGACAGTGGACAGTGGACAGGATAGGACAGTGGACAGGATAGGATAGGACAGTTGACAGGATAGGACAGTGGTACACAGGATAGGACAGTGGACAGGATAGGACAGTGGACAGGATAGGACAGTGGTAGACAGGATAGGACAGTGGACAGGATAGGACAGTGGACAGGATAGGACAGTGGTACACAGGATAGGACAGTGGACAGGATAGGACAGTGGTCCACAGGATAGGACAGTGGACAGGATAGGACAGTGGACAGGATAGGACAGTGGTACACAGGATAGGACAGTGGACAGGATAGGACAGTGGTACACAGGATAGGACAGTGGACAGGATAGGACAGTGGTACACAGGATAGGACAGTGGACAGGATAGGACAGTGGTACACAGGATAGGACAGTGGACAGGATAGGACAGTGGACAGGATAGGACAGTGGTCCACAGGATAGGACAGAGGACAGGATAGGACAGTGGACAGGATAGGACAGTGGACAGGATAGGACAGTGGACAGGATAGGACAGTGGTCCACAGGATAGGACAGTGGACAGGATAGGACAGTGGACAGGATAGGACAGTGGACAGGATAGGACAGTGGTCAGGATAGGACAGTGGACAGGATAGGACAGTGGACAGTATAGGACAGTGGACAGGATAGGACAGTGGACAGGATAGGACAGTGGACAGGATAGAACAGTGGTCCACAGGATAGGAAAGTGGACAGGATAGGACAGTGGACAGGATAGGACCGTGGACAGGATAGGACAATGGTCCACAGGATAGGACAGTGGACAGGATAGGACAGTGGACAGGATAGGACAGTGGTCAGGATAGGACAGTGGACAGGATAGGACAGTGGACAGGATAGGACAGTGGTCAGGATAGGACAGTGGACAGGATAGGACAGTGGACAGGATAGGACAGTGGACAGGATAGGACAGTGGTCAGGATAGGACAGTGGACAGGATAGGACAGATAGGACAGTGGACAGTATAGGACAGTGGACAGGATAGGACAGTGGACAGGATAGGACAGTGGTCCACAGGATAGGACAGTGGACAGGATAGGACAGTGGACAGGATAGGACAGTGGTCAGGATAGGACAGTGGACAGGATAGGACAGTGGACAGGATAGGACAGTGGTCAGGATAGGACAGTGGACAGGATAGGACAGTGGACAGGATAGGACAGTGGACAGGATAGGACAGTGGTCAGGATAGGACAGTGGACAGATAGGACAGTGGACAGGATAGGACAGTGGACAGGATAGGACAGTGGACAGGATAGGACAGTGGACAGGATAGGACAGTGGTACACAGGATAGGACAGTGGACAGGATAGGACAGTGGACAGGATAGGACAGTGGACAGGATAGGACAGTGGTACACAGGATAGGACAGTGGACAGGATAGGACAGTGGTACACAGGATAGGACAGTGGACAGGATAGGACAGTGGACAGGATAGGACAGTGGTCCACAGGATAGGAAAGTGGACAGGATAGGACAGTGGACAGGATAGGACCGTGGACAGGATAGGACAGTGGACAGGATAGGACAGTGGACAGGATAGGACAGTGGTCAGGATAGGACAGTGGACAGGATAGGACAGTGGACAGGATAGGACAGTGGACAGGATAGGACAGTGGACAGGATAGGACAGTGGACAGGATAGGACAGTGGACAGGATAGGACAGTGGACAGGATAGGACAGTGGTCAGGATAGGACAGTGGACAGGATAGGACAGTGGACAGGATAGGACAGTGGACAGGATAGGACAGTGGACAGGATAGGACAGTGGACAGGATAGGACAGTGGTCCACAGGATAGGACAGTGGACAGGATAGGACAGTGGACAGGATAGGACAGTGGTCAGGATAGGACAGTGGACAGGATAGGACAGTGGTCAGGATAGGACAGTGGTCAGGATAGGACAGTGGACAGGATAGGACAGTGGACAGGATAGGACAGTGGTCAGGATAGGACAGTGGTCAGGATAGGACAGTGGACAGATAGGACAGTGGACAGGATAGGACAGTGGACAGGATAGGACAGTGGACAGGATAGGACAGTGGACAGGATAGGACAGTGGTACACAGGATAGGACAGTGGACAGGATAGGACAGTGGACAGGATAGGACAGTGGACAGGATAGGACAGTGGTACACAGGATAGGACAGTGGACAGGATAGGACAGTGGTACACAGGATAGGACAGTGGACAGGATAGGACAGTGGACAGGATATGACAGTGGACAGGATAGGACAGTGGTACACAGGATAGGACAGTGGACAGGATAGGACAGTGGACAGGATAGGACAGTGGACAGATAGGACAGTGGACAGGATAGGACAGTGGACAGGATAGGACAGTGGACAGGATAGGACAGTGGACAGGATAGGACAGTGGTACACAGGATAGGACAGTGGACAGGATAGGACAGTGGTACACAGGATAGGACAGTGGACAGGATAGGACAGTGGACAGGATAGGACAGTGGTACACAGGATAGGACAGTGGACAGGATAGGACAGTGGTACACAGGATAGGACAGTGGACAGGATAGGACAGTGGTACACAGGATAGGACAGTGGACAGGATAGGACAGTGGTTGCTATCAGTCATTGGTAGTGCTGCATGGGCCCGGAGGTCACCCATCCTCACCACTGGAGAAGCCACTTGAATGTGTTGGGAGAGAGTGAGAGAGTGAGAGAGAGTGAGAGAGTGAGCACCTTTTATGTCATGTGAACTATTTGTTGGGAGAGAGTGAGCACCTTTTATGTCATGTGAACTATTTGTTGGGAGAGAGAGAGCACCTTTTATGTCATGTGAACTATTTGTTGGGAGAGAGTGAGCACCTTTTATGTCATGTGAACTATTTGTTGGGAGAGAGTGAGCACCTTTTATGTCATGTGAACTATTTGTTGGGAGAGAGAGAGCACCTTTTATGTCATGTGAACTATTTGTTGGGAGAGAGTGAGCACCTTTTATGTCATGTGAACTATTTGTTGGGAGAGAGTGAGCACCTTTTATGTCATGTGAACTATTTGTTGGGAGAGAGTGAGCACCTTTTATGTCATGTGAACTATTTGTTGGGAGAGAGTGAGCACCTTTTATGTCATGAATGTGTTGGTAGAGAGTGAGCACCTTTTATGTGTTAATGTGTTGGGAGAGAGTGAGCACCTTTTATGTGTTAATGTGTTGGGAGAGAGTGAGCACCTTTTATGTCATGTTGGGAGAGAGTGAGCACCTTTTATGTCATGTGAACTATTTCATTGCCCTGGTCAACGGCTTATTGGCATCGTGCAGTGAATTTAATCATAATATGATGAGAATATGATAAATACCCGGAGTGGTTCATTCAACTCCCGTGAGTGTTTGGATCTGCCCGTGTATCTGCATGGATAAGAGGCTTAAATATCACCACACATGTCCATTACGCACAGACCCTCGTGCAAACTATTTGGATGTGGTGTGTGTGCGTGTGCGTGTGTGCATGCTTTTCAGCGTAAGCGATGTACAGTACGTGCAATGGATACGGTATAATAATACACAAACCAGGTTTGTGTGTGTGCCTGAGCGTGTGTGTGTGTGTGTGTGTGTGTGTGTGTGTGTGTGTGTGTGCGTGTGTGTGCGTGTGTGCGCGCGCTGTGAGCGATAGGTGGCCTGATGTTCTGACCACAGGATGCATTAATGTGAGATCCATCAGCATGAGGCAACATTAACCTGATAGTTGGATGCCAGTGTAAGATGTACAGCAGCCCACACACCCCCCCCCCCCCCACCAGCCATGTCCAGATCCAACTGGTTTTAACCTGAAACAGACCCAACCAATCTGTCCAGTGTTGCCAGGTTTTGCGAGAGAAACCAGGTCAATGAACGCAAGCCCAATAGAAGTGACTGTGTACATGAGCGCCTGCTGTATACTGTAGTCTATGCTGTACATGCAGCGGCAATTTGAAAATAGCAGATCTACAACCTCACAATGCCTTGCGATGCCATGCACAAGTTGTAACTCGTGAGCTTGTAGATCTGCTATTTTCAAAAGAAAATAAGTGATACATTACATTGTGATACATTCTGAATTTTCTGAACAGAAATCTGCACTAAATATTTTTACATGAGGGCGTCCGTGGACAAATGCATATTAATCCTTTCTTCCTTGCTTGCCATGAAAATGTTTGTACAATGTTTAAACAAGAGCGGTGTGCGTGTGTGCATCTGATGTGTGGCTGTGTGCGTGCTCATGTATGTGTGTGTGTGCGCGCGTGCGTGTGTGTGTGTGTGTGTGTGTGGAGTGGACATCCACGGCACATTCATTGGGAGAAAAACATCCTAATGGATGACATAAAGAGTGTAACTTTAGATTGACAGCTAATGAATGAAATGGAGCTCGTACGTAAGAGCTCTTATGGTCTCATAAATCTAACCAAAGAATCTATTTAATTTATCCATCTTACATAGGCCTGTTCCCATCATACCTAGGACTGGATTACTGTAACCCAATTTAGATTGTGTTTCATCAATTTTCTCTTTCGCAGAAGATGCAAACCTTCGCCGTTAGGAATTGTGGGTAATTATCGTGTGTCATTTTCCCCAGACTTAATCTGGTGGAGTTTTTGACAGGGGAGTTATTGCATTGTCCTCCGTCCGTGATAAACATATTAATTTATTTTCCCAGCTTGATAGCTTCATCAAGGCTGAGCAATCACATTGTATTTGCGGTTGACGAAAGCCTATCCCTTTTAATATATATATATTTTTTTACAAATATCACAGGTGTCAAAATGTTAGCTTTGCCAACGTTCCTTCAGATCCTTCAGTCAGTTCTTCTAAATTAGCTTTTGACACACACATGTGCACGCACGCACACACGTGCACACACACACACACACACACACACACACACACACACACACACACACACACACACACGTACACACACACACACTCTCTAATGGCCACAGGATTTTTTATTTTTTACCTTCTTTGTCTTTTCATCCTCACACATTTATCACGTTTAATTTCCTGTGCACAAGTACATGATAATAAATCAAATTAAGTTATTTATTAATACTGTTGGTAAATAAGGCTTTGTGATGGAGAGATTCATGCGGACTACAATGGGCTGATGGTTTGCAGGTTCTATTTTACAATGACATGATGGATGGATCTGTAACATGCAGGAAACAACGTGTTGTTGTTATCCAGCAGACCATACCACACGTAGCCTACATACATGTAGTGTTATTATCCAGACCGTCCATACCACACGTAGCCTACATACATGTAGTGTTATTATCCAGACTGTCCATACCACACGTAGCCTACATACATGTAGTGTTATTATCCAGACCGTCCATACCACACGTAGCCTACATACATGTAGTGTTATTATCCAGACCATCCATACCACACGTAGCCTACATACATGTAGTGTTATTATCCAGACCATCCATACCACACGTAGCCTACATACATGTAGTGTTATTATCCAGACTGTCCATACCACACGTAGCCTACATACATGTAGTGTTATTATCCAGACTGTCCATACCACACGTAGCCTACATACATGTAGTGTTATTATCCAGACCATCCATACCACACGTAGCCTACATACATGTAGTGTTATTATCCAGACTGTCCATACCACACGTAGCCTACATACATGTAGTGTTATTATCCAGACTGTCCATACCACACGTAGCCTACATGTATGTAGTGTTATTATCCAGACTGTCCATACCACACGTAGCCTACATACATGTAGTGTTATTATCCAGACTGTCCATTCCACACGTAGCCTACATACATGTAGTGTTATTATACAGACTGTCCATACCACACGTAGCCTACATACATGTAGTGTTATTATCCAGACTGTCCATACCACACGTAGCCTACATACATGTAGTGTTATTATACAGACTGTCCATACCACACGTAGCCTACATACATGTAGTGTTATTATCCAGACCGTCCATACCACACGTAGCCTACATACATGTAGTGTTATTATCCAGACCGTCCATACCACACGTAGCCTACATACATGTAGTGTTATTATCCAGACTGTCCATACCACACGTAGCCTACATACATGTAGTGTTATTATACAGACTGTCCATACCACACGTAGCCTACATACATGTAGTGTTATTATCCAGACTGTCCATACCACACGTAGCCTACATGTATGTAGTGTTATTATCCAGACTGTCCATACCACACGTAGCCTACATACATGTAGTGTTATTATCCAGACTGTCCATACCACACGTAGCCTACATACATGTAGTGTTATTATCCAGACTGTCCATACCACACGTAGCCTACATACATGTAGTGTTATTATCCAGACCGTCCATACCACACGTAGCCTACATAGATGTAGTGTTATTATCCAGACTGTCCATACCACACTCTAGCCTACATGTATGTAGTGTTATTATCCAGACCGTCCATACCACACGTAGCCTACATAGATGTAGTGTTATTATCCAGACTGTCCATACCACACGTAGCCTACATACATGTAGTGTTATTATCCAGACTGTCCATACCACACGTAGCCTACATACATGTAGTGTTATTATCCAGACTGTCCATACCACACGTAGCCTACATACATGTAGTGTTATTATCCAGACTGTCCATACCACACGTAGCCTACATACATGTAGTGTTATTATCCAGACCGTCCATACCACACGTAGCCTACATACATGTAGTGTTATTATCCAGACTGTCCATACCACACGTAGCCTACATACATGTAGTGTTATTATCCAACAGACCATACCACACGTAGCCTACATACATGTAGTGTTATTATCCAGACTGTCCATACCACACGTAGCCTACATACATGTAGTGTTATTATCCAGACTGTCCATACCACACGTAGCCTACATACATGTAGTGTTATTATCCAACAGACCATACCACACGTAGCCTACATACATGTAGTGTTATTATCCAGACTGTCCATACCACACGTAGCCTACATACAGTACATCATGTAGTGGTGGAAAAAGTACTCACATTTCTTTACTTAAATAAAGGGTCAATAATACAATGTAGAAATACTTTGTTTGAAGTGAAAGTCCGGAATTCAAAATTTACTTGAGTAAAATACAAAAGTATTGGTGAAAATGTACCAAAAGTAGAAAGTAGCCTACTCATTTTGCAGAACGTCCCATTTCAAGTTTTTAAATACCGGTATATAAAAAAAATCTTCCTTTTTAAATAGCAGATCTACAAGCTCACAATGCGTCGCCGGGCGCGGCTGCACTAATAACTTTGAGGCAGGCCTGTCTAGAGTTCGAAAGGTATCAGTCAAAAGGGAGACATTGAAGAGGAAGGATGGATGGGGAAGGATCAACATATGGAATGTCAGAACAGGTCAGCTTCATATATTCAGCTTCATATAGAACAGGTTCTGATATATATCCATATGAAGATCTGAGGGTTTGAGGTCAGATGTAGTTGCTGGCCAATATTGATGACATCATGCAGGGATCTCCATATATGGACTTAATTGCGACAGCTGGTCGCATTTACTATCAGGGATCTCCAACCCTGATGACGTCGCGTGATGTCACGAGACCTGGGCTTATATGGGGGCATTCCCATGTATGGAGATAATGAGTGACTGTGACTGACGGGAAATCTATGTATGGGGATAATGAGTTACTGACGGTAAAATGAACTATTTCATAGTAAATGCGACCTGTGGTCGCAACCAACAGCCATGACCATGGTGAACTGTTGAGGATTTCATTGGTACAGGCAGCAAATTGTATATTGATTAACTAATGTCTAGGGTTCAAGTCTAGTGTACAAGTATGTCTTAAAGTGGTGTTGTGTTTGTGTATGACTTGTATGTAGTGTTGTGTATACAGTAGGCGTCTTGTTGATGATTTATGTTCTATTTGAAATCTGTTTTGATTGTGCAAGGCCGAAATCTCCAAATAAGGGCACGATAAACTTCTGAAAGCAAAAGTAAAAATGAACACTTACATTTCTGACATTGTCCTTGTTCTTATATTCTTATGTTTTCTGCCTATTACTTTAGTTACCTTTTATGTTTTCTGGCTCACAAAACTTCCAAGATGAAAGTAATAAGGACTCAAACTAAAAAATGTTACTTTTGCCTTGAAGAAGGCCTTGGTGTCAGCATTTTTCAGTGTTCAACCTTGAACATGCCAATTTAAATAAAGACATTTTAACAGTCATTCTGGAAGAGTGCCTTAATTGTTCTTTTGTTTTCAACTGATTATTTCCCCCATACCAAAGGGCACCTTCCAGTCCCCTTCCTTTCACTGAAATGACTGAATCTGTGTATCCGGGCAGCATTCTCTCCCATTTGTTTGTAAACTAAATTCAGTCAAAATTCAGTCTTTTCATAATGAAAAGACTCATATTTTGTAGACATGCAGTAGGGATGGTTGCTGCTGGGCAAAAACCTCCTATCTCCAAATTTGAACCTTTTGAGTGTTTGTTTGTTTTGTTTTTCTTGTAAATTAACGGCCGTAGTACACATGCGTCACGCGAAAGCATCAAAAGTAGCAGATCTGCGAGCTCCGAAATGCGGCTCATAAATATCTGCTGCTTTTGAATCGTGAAAAGTATAAATGTTTGGGACATAATGAGGTTTTCAGCCGACAGAGACCATATTCCGTGTTATGTGCGTATAGGATGACCCTGTGGAGAATGACCTCAGTGTCTTTTATCCCTTTTTGGGCAGGAACGCCTTTTGGTGTTTTAAGCATTATGTCATACTTTAGCTATTGAAAAATAGCAGATCTACACGCTCATAGCGAGTGCCATGCTATGAGCTTGTAGGTCTGATTTTTTGAAAAAAATCGTGAAAATGTAGTGCAAATCTTTGAATATATATTCTTTCAGAGCCAGCGTTTTTAACTCAAATCTTTGCTTGGAACAACATATTTTGAGACGGGGGTCGGTGGCCAATTACATATAATTCTGGGGGTCCTTGACGTGAATTGTTTGAGAACCACTCTGACACAGAAACATGGGTTTTTTCAGAAAACTGTCAGGATTTAGAAGACATTTGTAGAATCTAGTGTCCGGTCGAAATGAGTTATACACACAGCTGTGCGGAGCCATTGTCCTCCAGAGTCACATGGTGTCCCTGGACAATGAGGCTATGTGGAATCACACCAGATAGTTCATACAGGTCATCAGCCGTGCTAAAAGTCACTTCACACATGTATATACTTATACAGTACAGGACATGTTCATGTATATACTGTATCATTAAGCACACGCCCACTTTCGTGCACGGATGTCGTGCACGTGAACACACATTCAAATGCACAGGTGTAAATGTAAACGCATGCACAATCACACTCACGCACATGCTGTAAGCACGTACTTGCGCACACACACACACACACACACACACACACACACACACACACACACACACACACACACACACACACACACAAATGTGTGTGCACGTACAGTATGATGAGTCATGTCAACGGAATGTCTCAGCCACAACAGAAAGTGAATAAGTCAAAACTAAAAGATGTCAGTTGTCAGCCACCGTTGTCAGGCTATAAAACAATAATGCCTTTGAGCAACTTATCTGTAATAGTCTATTTCACTCAATATTAAGGAGTCAAGACCAACCTTCCTGCAGACCAAAAGCACATACATTGTAGAATCATTTAATTTCTAACGGCATAAGGCTCAGCTGCCTCGTCTGAACAGCTTGCATCTACATTTGCCACACGTAGGTGTGTGTTGCACTAACCAGATAATAACACAATAATAGATCATTACCGTGGAAATGAAAGCAAAACATAAGCCTTGTGCCGATCATTAGGCATCTATTAATCACTCAATTATCTTAGCGGTGCGGTCTATAGGTTGAGGCGAGTACGGTTTAATACCGCAACATCAGTTAAAACAGTCTAATGAACTAAGCCGAATTCATCATGAAAAGCGGAATAATTAGCCGCCATGTCTTGGGGGAATACTTCAAAAGGAACCTCAAAGTGCTTTAGTGAAGCTTTCCCTTCAAACGCACAACATAAACACCCCGCTTTAAACTACACAAGCGGCGAAAGCTGTCCCTCATGCCTTTCATTTAAAGCAATAAATAACGATTCATCACAAAAAAATAAGTTTGGAGACGGGTGCATTTGTTTGTATTAGAGGGGAGTGACCTTTGCGTAGTTGCGGCTAGATTAAAGTGGAACAGCGGCAGGGACACGCTCAGAATCAACAAATTAGCATAATAGTCCAAAGCCCCCCGCTCATGTCTTTGCTGGTGAAGGTGTTGGTTTTCTAAAGCTCTGAAGGGACCAGGGTTAGGAGCAAAGGCAGCCGCGCTAAGAGACTGAAGGATCACTGGCGGCTCCCATTGCCGGGGACCGCAACGTAATTAAAATGACACAAACAAAGTGAATCTAATTAGGACTCCCAACGCTCTAGCTCATTAGCGGCCGACACTGTTAAATTATTTTCCTCCATGGAACTAAATGAGGCCACTTGTCTTTGCACATTTGGGAGGCTGCGAAGGCGCTCGGAGATGGAGCACACGCTGAGAGTAATTATTGGAGTGTAACTAGTGCTTCGAGTGCTTAGATACACAGTGGTATGTGCAGCTGCGCACATGCTAGCGTCTATGTTGGCAGACACAATGCTACATGCTAGCGTCTATGTTGGCAGACACAATGCTACATGCTAGCGTCTATTTTGGCAGATACAATGCTACATGCTAGCGTCTATGTTGGCAGACACAGGGACGTGTGTATATGTACACACGTATATGCGCTGACTAGGATCAAACAAAAGCATCCCTATTAAGCATCCTCTGCATGCTTAATAGGGACTTTAAGCAACGACGGTATTCTAGGACGGAGTATACGGCGGCTATGACGCAATGGTTATGACATGGCGTTGTAGACACTATGTAAGGTTCTGCCGTAGTAGAAAGGGCTGCGACGGCAAGCAGGTTTATGTATCGAGCACTGATCCATTTCCGTTTGCCGGAGCGGACTGCCGTAGCCGTCGTTGCTTAAAGTCCCTATTATCTTTGTGGCGGTGGTGGTGGATAAAACAATAAATGCATGACTTTGAAAACAATTCAGGTATATAATATGCTGACAGAAAGGCCCTGAGACTTGTGGAACAGGCCAGAGTGAGCTGCCGGGTGAGTGAGTGCCCTTGCTGAGCAAGCAATGGCCTCGCGCATCGACGAGCGCGCCATTGGAGTGCGCTGTGCGAGCAGGTAAGCAGCGGCGGACGGAATACTGTAGGTCCATTACGTGATCCAAAACTCCCTTCCCCCCAGGCGACCGGCAAGCGTTGAATCAGGCATATACAAGCTTGTGACCAGATTATTTCCGCGAATGTTCAACCCCCATGAATAGACACTATGGTTCATGAGATTAAACTTTGTGAGAATGTTGTAATCATCCACCACCTGTACGCCATTACTGCAGTAAACCCCTGAGCTCATCAGGAACAGTTGGGTCTTGTCTGTGTCTCGCCTGTGTCTGTGGTCTTTGTGTCTCACATCACCTACACTTACTGACTCATGCACCCACCGCCTTCCCTACACATGCGCATGCATGCACACACACACACACACACACACACACACACACACACACACACACACACACACACACACACGCACAAGCGCGCAAAACACGCACAAGTATGACATATCCAGACCAATCTAGACCCCCCACACGTGGTGGGTGTTGCTGTGGCGAGGTAAGTGAATCCAGTGGCTGATAGTTTTCTGGGAGCCAGGGGAGCCATTGAGAGCCCATTAGGAGGTTAAGTGGAGGAAGCCCTCCATTGTTCTGCTGTTTGATTCGTGGCCTCGCGACCCACACTGTGCCGGCCAGAGCCTGGGAAACCCTGTTAGTGATGACGAGAGGGGATAAAAGACTGTGCCCTGCACACGCACACACACACACGCACACACACGCACACAGAGAGAGAGAGAGAGAGAGAGAGAGAGAGAGACGTGGAGAGCTCTAGCAGTCCACCACATTGACAGTCGGATGGCTCTCTGTGGACTGGTGGCTGTCGGTATGGGGCGGAGGAGTTTCCGGCCAGACGATATAGCGGGCGGCGGGGCGAAAGGCCAACTAAAGGGCAAACATCAGCCGTCCCCCCGTCCCTTCCCCCCCAAAAAGAACTAACTCACTGCTGTTGAAAGCGCTGCTATAGCTGGAGACAGGTTGTTTTTTCAACCAAGGTTCATGTGTTAGGTTGTTAAAGGATGAGTGTGCATTTGTTGCTTTCTTCCGTTTAATAATATTTTTTATCCCACGATTTTGCAACCCATTTCTTTCGCCGTGCAGTGTCAATTATCTAATGTAATCCTGGGCTCTACACTCCCTCTGCCAACCTGGGGGGGCAGTAGACTGACCTCATGCTTCCTTCTATGCATGAGGAGTCCAAGCTGCTTCTTTTCAACTGACAGGGGGGAATTTCCCCAGCCGGACATAACGCGTGGAAAGGAACACGTTATTCAAAACAGTTCCATTCCCCTCCATCAGGCGCCCCGGCTGGCCAGGGGGAGGTAGTTTAGAGACCAGGATTACTGCATGCTTTTTGTGAGGGTACCTATACCCTAGTGGACACGGGGAGAACATGTGAGGGTACCTACCCTAGTGGACACGGGAGAACATGTGAGGGTACCTACCCTAGGGGACATGGGGAGAACATGTGAGGGTACCTATACCCTAGGGAACATGTAAACTCCAGACAGAAAGGCCCTTTCGCCAACCCGCCTCGGTATGGCACTGAACTGAGCTTTCCTTCGTTTTAACTTTTTATATCTATTAATTATTATATAGTCCTCTAGAGTCTAGACCTAGAAATTATATCTGGCCACAATGGATCACAGGATCCTCTGAATATGAAGGGGGAGGTGACAAACGGACACATTGAGCCTATACGACACACAGTATGGCATCCCCCGAGTATCCCCTTCACATTCACTAGATCCTCACTGTGATCTTTTGTGGCCAGATGTAATTTCCTGGAGTCTAGTATAGGACTATAGTAAGTAAGCCATGCCGAGCCATGAGGCCCACACAGGGCAGGAGCCCTATGTCCTGTTTCTGTAGCGTGAGGCCACCCCTGAACATGACACTAGTATGTCGCAATTGTCGCAGGGACGTATACCCCCAATCAACCCTTGATGCTGAGTGCAAAGCAGGGAGGCACTGGGTCCCATTTTTTCCCAGTCTCTGGTACAAAATCGCCAAAACTAAAGAAAGCAGCAAAAAATAACACCCATCTTTTATTACTTTCTCTAATAGAGCGCTGAAGTCCTGACATCATCCCCTGGTTCCAAGGGGTTCTCTACGGAGAATAACATGAGGTCATCTTAAAATCGTTTCTCATATAAGAAATTGTGGTCCAAAAATAACCAAACTGTCCCAGGGATACTTGTCGGGAGGTGTCTCTGTATCGTTTATGACAGTCAGTAAGTCATATTTGATAGTTTATATAGCAAAAATGTGTCGGCACCAGTATTTATTTTTCAAACACAGTTCTTATATGAGGCGATCAAAAATCACCCTATGGGGATTATAATACAAATGAAAAAGTACACGAACCCGTGGCCTGAGGTGTCTGAGGTCTGAAGAGGAGCACACTAGAGGGGGCGTAACTCTGAGGGTGGAGGTGGTGCTGGGTGTGAGGGAAGAGAGAGAGAGAGAGAGAGAGAGAGAGGACAGAATGGAGGAGAGGGATGGCGAGGAGGAAAAAGGAGATGAGACGGAGGCCATTGAGGCTAAGAGAGAATTAGATGTAGAAGAATGGACTGATGCGCGCGCACACACACACACACACACACACACACACACACACACACACCACACACACACACACACACACACACACACACACACACACACACACACACACACACACAAACACACCCACACACACACACACACACACACACACACACACACACACACACACAGTGTCTTGGACATATATCACATCACCCCACACAGCGAGCCAGCAGGTCCCGACTCTCTCCTCTCTAATAGCTGTCAGATTACTATCAGCCAAACAAGACATTCAGCCCCGCCCCCCTCCTCCCCCCATCCACTCTGCTCTGATATGCCACATCACCTTATGGCCCTCTCTCTCTCTCTCTCTCTCTCCCCCATCTCTTCTCTCTCTCTCTCTCTCTCTCTCTCTCTCCCCCATCTCTCTCTCTCTCTCTCTCTCTCTCTCTCATCTCTCTCTCTCTCTCCCCATCTCTCTCTCTCTCTCTCTCTCTCTCTCTCTCTCTCTCTCTCTCTCTCTCTGTGCCCCCTCCTCAGGTTGCAGCCAGTGCCGGCGCTCCTGCGCTGACGTGGCCTTAATTTGACAGTGTCACGGGGATCCATCTTCATTCTCTCACTCTTTTCATAATCCGATCCTCCTCTCTAACATGCAATTAGTGCCCCCTCCCGCGCGCACACACACACACACACACACACACGCACACACACACGTGCACACGCACACACGCACACACACACACACACACACGCGCACACACAGGCCCAGAGGAGCGGGCCGCTTTGCCCCAGCCGGGCGGCCCCCGGATGATTGCTACAGCTCTCCCTGTGCAATCCATTTAGAGCTCGGGCCCTGTAATGAATATGTACATTGAGGGAGGAGGGGGGGTGAGGGGAGGGGGGTCAGGTGGGAGGGAGGAGAGGGAGGGATGGAGGGAGGGGGGGGGGGGGGTCACGAGCAATCAACCTTGAATTCAATTATGCCGGTGAAGGTTAATGACTGTGCTCAGTGGTCAGACGGCACGCGCCGCGACGCCCATTAAAGCAGCTTGTCAGAACTGACAATGTAGGTGGAGGGAGGGGGGGGGAGAGAGAGAGAGAGAGAGAGAGAGAGAGAGAGGGGGAGAGAGAGAGAGAGAGAGAGAGAGAGAATAAGCATGAAGCGGGGAGGCAAGCGACGCACGTGCATGAGCCAGATAGATGGACAGATAGATAAAATGGTGTCGGTCGTGGGTGCTAGATTACATTGAGTTCTCCTGGGCAAATCACATTGTAAAGTGTTCCTCCCACATTCTCTCTCTCTCTCTCTCTCTCTCTCCCCCAGGGTGAGGCTGAGTGCGCTGGCTGTAATATGATTAGTCTACATAAAGACGTGTCTGGAGTGTAATTCACTGCTCACTAATGAGGCCCTGCCTGAACCCAGGACACACCGAGTCCCCCTAGTGGCACCCACTCACCTGCTGTCTCACTACCTGCCTGCCCGTCTCACCCCCTAAATCACAGCACTGTCTCACCCCTAGATCACAGCACTGTCTCACCCCTATCACAGCACTGTCTCACCCCCTAAATCACAGCACTGTCTCACCCCTAGATCACATCACTGTCTCACCCCTATCACAGCACTCTCACCCCTTCGTCTCCCATGTCTCACTATACAGTGCGTCACCCACTGTCTCACCCCTTCGTCTCCCATGTCTCACTCCTACAGTGAGTCACCCACTGTCTCACCCCGTCGTCTCCCATGTCTCACTCCTACAGTGCGTCATCCACTGTCTCACCCCTTCGTCTCCCATGTCTCACTCCTACAGTGCGTCATCCACTGTCACACCCCTTCGTCTCCCATGTCTCACTCCTACAGTGCGTCACCCACTGTCTCACCCCTTCGTCTTCCTGTCTCACTCAGTGTGCAGTCACCCCGTGTCATCCGGTAACAAATTGCCCATGTAAAACTATATTGAACACAAATAATTATATATGGTAAAATGCTGCCTGCCTCGTTTAACTCTGTGACCCATTTGTGTCAAAGTGTAATATCCTTAATGTAGAACTGCGTTCCCATAGACAGCATAAGTCAGCGGAATTTTCACTTCCATATTTTGCCTTTTCTTTTTTCATCACACCTGAGCCAGAGTGTTACGAGCACGTAGAACAGAGTTGTGAACCATAATCAATGCATATTTAAACAGGCGCCAAAAGGCGATCTCGGCGCTGAGGGTGTTTGGAACATTTCCCTCACTTTCTCCAATTCCTATACCTTTGACCCTCACAAGAATAGCAATAAAAGCGCACACACACACACACACACACACACACACACACACACACACACACACACACACACACACACACACACACACACACACACACACACACACACACACACACACACACACTGGTGTCAGTAGCAGCATGTTGGGGCCATCTGGACATGAATGCTTGTAGCTATAGATGGAGCTCTTTGATGCTTCTATACACATACAGCTCCGCTGCATTAGTGTCCCTCAGCTGAATATAAACATCTAATCATTGGAAATGATAAACCTTTATAGTACGTGTCTCCCATGGGCATTCTTTTAATGAAAGCCATCTAACAAACAACTATATAGCCTATATGATTTTAGGCTAGCGTAATTTATTTGAATGTGCAAACATTAGACAGAGATGGCACAAACGGAATGATACACATTGAAATGAGTTTGCATTTGAGGACAGGTTGATTGATTGGGGGGATTGAATAATGCACAGAGGACATTAGGTGGTGGAGGGATGCAAGAGGTGGACTACAAACAATTTGGTTAACTTGTGATTGGCTGAACGGGTGTGGTACAAATAGACCTGGTACCACACCAGGGGCCTGTTTCACCAAACCTGGATTAACTAATACAGGATTTAAACCCAAACCAGGCTTGTTAAATCCTGGTCCGTACAGCCTGGTTTATTCCGTTCCACTAAAGCTTAATGAACAGTAAAGACAATCAGGATTAGGTTAAACCTGGCTGTTAGCCTGGTCCGGATCAGGCTAAATACACAGCATTAGTTTCCATGGTAACTAGTGTGGCATTGCTTTCATGAAACCCGAATCAAGCCTCGACATATCTAGTTAACTGGCTAAATTAATCTGGCAAGATTAACCGGCTTTCATGAAACCGGTTAATCGCTGATCCAGGATATTATTAAAACAGGATATCTGTTCAGTTTCGTGAAACAGACCCCAGCTCTTGCATCCCGATCCACACACACTTTTCTCCTGTGGTGCATTCTTCAATTCCCCCCTCCCCCTCCTCTCTCTCTCTCTCTCTGGCAAGGGGTGCACGGTATGGCTTCATGTAAATCAGTTTCGGGGTGTTTTTGCTTCGGCGGCAGTCATTTCACTTCCGCATTTCCCAGTGGCCTATACTGGCGGTATAGGCAGTATGTTGAAATGTCCATGCTGGCTGCATTGCATGGTCTTGATAAGAAGATACCGGTTGATAACATTCGAAGTGGGTGAAAACTGAGATCCAGAAGTCCCAAATGTCCGTGCCTGCAGGTTCCTCATAAATTCTTCTGATCATGACCTTCATATCACCATCATCCACAGGATCGGTGTGAGTTTCTTGTAGTGTAGAGCCTCCCGTGTGTCGCTGAGAGCATTGCGTAGAGTATTGAGGTTCTTTTTTATGTGCTCTGCAAGTTCATCATGCTCAAGAATCTTTGTCAGTCGTTGGTGGATAAGAGCCTCTCTCCGGATCAGGATGTAGCGTACTGTAATGCTTCCCTCATTCCAGCGTGGTCCACCGACCCCTTCACTACCACTCCTGCTGTAGACAGAGTGTCTGCCATTCCAGAGCCCTTGGATCTCTTGTATAGATGGCATAGAGATGTATGACATCTGCTGATGGAAAGCACAGAGAATCGGGATGATGTCCTTGAACCTTTCCAGATCCTCTGCTTTGAGCTGAACGATGGTCTTGTATAGGTGGGCAGGTCAGTCACCAACCAGAAAGGAGAAGGCTACCGCTTCCTCAGCCCCGCCAGCCGCACACAGAGACTATATGAAACACCTTCTTCTTTTCCACCATCAGACTTATGAATAGACACTGAACACTACAAGGCCTGCGGGCTATATGGCCATTATGTCCAAGGCTTTCTGCATTTTTGCACCTGAGATCTTGCACTTTCAGTAGTTCTTTTAGAGATGATAGTTTTTAACTTGCACTTAGTTATTTTACACAGATTATTATATTTTACCAGACTGTAGCTGTTGCACACAATTCATTTCACGTGCTTTTTACACTGTAACTGGTATTCCTAAAAATTAAGTTGAACCTTGAGAATGGAATAGTCTTCATATGCATGGTCTCCACTAGTTTCACCATGGTGTCATGCAACACAGACTTACTTGGAGGTCTGTTCGTTGTAGGTTGTGTGGTACTATATATGGCCTGCTCTTATAGGGTGCTGGGTGGCAGCAGGACTCCCTGGGATGACCTCTGTGTGCTGCCTGAGCAGAGCTTTCATTAGATTAGAGCCTAATATGAAGGTTCTACGACAATGTTGAAAAATTGTCCTTTCAGGGCTTTGTCACTATTCACCAATAAGTAAGTGTGTGTGTGTGTGCGTGTGTGTGTGTGTGTGTGTGTGTGTATAGAAGACATGGCCCAATGAAGTGAACGGAGATGACGCAACTCTCCTTCAATGTCTCTATACACTACAGTATGAACAGTGGGTGGTGTTCTGCTTAAGAAGACCGCCTTGGCGCCTTTTGTTGAACCATTAGGATTGAGGGTGTGTGCGTTAGCTTGTTAGTGGTGACTGAGCATGACCAATAGCCTGACTGCTGTGACTGCCTGAAGTATCGCGATGCTCAATTTTGTGTGCGTGTATGTGTGTGTGCGTGCGTCCGTGCGCGCGTGTGCATGCGTGCGTATGTCCCCACCCTACGCTGACACCTATACATCACAAGGAAATATCCAAAAGCTAATTTAAGGACAGCGAGGAAAAAGTTTGCCACGCCAGCAACCCCCGTAAATAGTTTATGTTGTTCAACCGATGAGAAAAATATCACATTTCCGATGAATATTTATGGAAATTACATCAGCGCTATTACGACTCTCGACTTTTTAAAGCAATATATTCTTGGTGGCGACAGTCTATGTGCGGATGATAAATAGAAGGTAGTCGCTGAGCGTTGGGGAGGTCTTCCCTTCCCAGCGCGCGGACCTATACGTGTGTGTTATTGCATTTCAGTCTAACACGATCAACATGCATACTAAAAAATACAGCTGGCTACCAAAAGCACCATCTCTCTTTTGTCTGTCTAACTCCCCCCTCCACCTCACCCTCTCTCCCTCTCTCTCTTTATTTGTCATCAACAATCTAATATCATTTCCCCCCACAGTGAAGTGTCAAGTTATTGTAAATAAGATGATATTCTCCCCCAGCTGGTGTGTGTGTGTGTGTGTGTGTGTGTGTGTGTGTGTGCGCGAGTGCGTGCGTGCGTGCATGCGTGAATGAGTGGACAGTATAGTTTTATAACATTGATTTATCATATATTTGTCAGGGTGAGGTATCCCAGACATTAATGTGTGTGTGTGTGTGTGTGTGTGTGTGTGTGTGTGTGTGTGTGTGTGTGTGTGTGTGTGATGGCTGCATGTCTCTCCGCGCCATGCTCTGATCCTGTCACAATCCCACAATCCCTCTTGGCTCTCCCATCAAGTCACTCTGATTGGTTGAGGCACATCAAAGCAACATTAATTCTGATCATTTATTGGCCGGTCTCCCCGGTCTCTCCCGTTGGCTCGTCAGCTGTCTGAGGAGTATTGGCTTTCCAATCAATGTGCTGATTGTTATGGAGGGGAGCTATTATTCAAAACGGAGCGCTTTGGCTGTCTTTACAACCTCTTTTGACGGTGGCTCATATTGATTTTGTATTCCTCACAAACAGCTATTAAGTTTCCCTGTTCACAAACAATCAGCTATTTAAATAAAGATGGTGATGTGGTCAGGGAGGCCTCTGGATCTATCTACGTTATAGCTAAGCTTCGTGCTCTCTCTCTCTCTGTGTGTGTGTGTGTGTGTGTGTGTGTGTGTGTGTGTGTGTGTGTGTGTGTGTGTGTGTGTGTGCACACACGCTGTGTCACTTTGATTAAACTGATTAACTGACCCTCTATGTATCGTTTTCCCCCTGAGCACACACGTACGTACATGCACGCGCACGCACACTTCACCTGTCCTTGGAATATTACACCTTAGGACATACTATCTGTCTCTTCTTCTGACCTTGACATACACACAGCGCACGCACACACGCACGCAGACAGACCAGCTCACAATGTGTCACAATGGGATTTGTTTTGAGCTTGTGGAATGGGTATTTCTGCTATTACAACAAAATGATACATATATTTTTGCGGAGTTAGTTCAGGCAGTTGTACTCGAGGGGCTCATTCAGTGTTATGCAAGACCCATAATGTCATAGGCTGACGTGGCAATCAGCTGACCAATTGGGCGTGGTATTTAAGCTCACCAATAAGGCTGCATTCCTTCCGTTGCGTTCCTGGTTGTTGTTATGTGTTTGCTCCCGCCGTAAAAGAGACGAACGGCAAGAAAAAATATTATATGCACTTATCTAATTTAACATTTGTGGAGTTGGTCACCTGACCAAAAGCGGTTAACAAAACTGGTCGACATGTTCTGTTGCCCCAACAGGGGCAGAAACGGGCAGAAACAAGGCCACAACCACGCTATTTACACACACTACAACTCGCTTACAATTCGCAAACCTGGCAACACTTCTCCGTGTTCTCATAGGCCCTCCAGGCCCGCCCCCACAGCTACTTTTCACTCTCACAATCGGCCATCTTGCTTTTTACTTCGATGCGCGAGTGGACATTTAATGCAAATACATTAATTATAGCTCCAGCAAGCAAACACAAACACCTCAACTCCATCTCATTGTGAATAAGAATTCCGAGGGGAAAAAAAAATTTTGGAACGCCACTTTCACCCAGTATGAAGCTAAATGTGGAAGCCGTGTGTGTCACACCAACACTGGTGACCCAGAGAATCCTGTGCCGATTCTCAGGCATCTGGCCTGAGGCACTGCCTGCGAGTTGGCTCTGCGTGCGCTTTTTCCAACTCTCACTGATTTATCCAGCTCACACGTCAATCACAGTCAGCAGCTCTCAGCCTGCACACACACGCACGTCTGTCTTGCGCACACGCGCACACACACACACACACATACACACACACACACACACACACAGAGACACACAGGAATAGCCATGCAGGCTAAGGCGAGTGGCAATTTAATGCAAATAAATTATTTATAGGTCCAGCAAGCAAATCATGATGGTCTGTAGGTCACAATCACATTCCGATTTGAGGGGTTGTGTTTTGTATGACATTTTGGCCAGTAGTTTTATATCTATCTCAGCTTTTGCCTGATAGCACACATGCTAACAGTGCTGACCACAACGTTAGCAGCATTTGATGACAGCTTGCCATAGCAACGTACAGTGTGCGCAGACCTAACGTGAGCTTCTGGGACAGAAACTTGCGTTTTCATGACAGCAGCAGCTGCTGCACCCTGTGATAGATACTGTGCTAAAGATGCTAAAGCAACACAAAACAACATCCACACGCAAAACAAACCAGGGACCAGGGTTGCCACATATCGTGGATGTGAGAGTGAAACAAGCAACCAGGTCTATAAAAATGTTAATAGGCCAGTTCAAAGTAGGTAAATCAGAAATGGTCCGGAAATTAGTCTTAAAATAATCAATTATAGTGTTGACTGTCACACTTTGTTGTCTAATGTTGTTTCAGAGCAGTGGAACTCAAACATTTCCATGTCAAGGACTACCAATAGATAAACAAGTCCAAAGTAGCTTATAATGATCAGACTTGGCAACACTGTCTCTAGGTTGAACGTTCGACTTTACAAGCTCACACATATGAAATATGTTTTTTTGAATCTTCAAACTGAGACATATTTGATGATAATACTGTTAGCACAGTCATCATACTCCAAGAGCATACAAATGGAACCAAATGGACCCTGATTTTCCCAGAGAGCAAATGGTATCAAATGGGGGTCTGTGGCCTAATGCATTTCAAACTGGGGCTTCTTGGTATTATATTCTCTGCATATCTTATCAACTTGGGGTGAATATTTCACCACAATACTTTACTGAATATTTCACAAGAATATAACACAAGAGTCAAATGTACGGTCAAATGTAATCACAATATAGGCTACAGATGTAAATATTTATGACACAGTAAAATGTCGAAAATTAGTGCTATCCCCCCCCCCCACACACACACACACACACGACAGGCAAGGCTGTTGTTTGCATCGTTAGCAGGCAGCAGCTACCTTGCCACTGCTCTCTGTGACTGTAGTTGTTTCACCATGTTTGCGTATTTATGAGAAATAAAAAACACTTTCTGTTATTATAATAATTTATAACCCATCCGTTACTACATGTGCAGGGCACACTACTGAGTTTAAAAACACAGCTGAAACATGAAGTGGAGTCTGTCAACTCGCAATTTCCTTCTTCCCATATTGTGCTGCAATGTAACTAGGATTCGCCGGCCGAAGGCCGGCGAAATTCTAGTATTCTATAACCAGTAAGACACCCTGAGGGTGAGAGGCGACCTCGCCCTAAAGGGTGAGGATTGCATGCACACATCTGCCTGGGTGACGTCAGACTGCTGGGCGAGCACTGGCGCTTTGGCATGGGGCATCAGATCAACATAATGGAATGTCAGAACAGGTCAGCTCCATATATGGAGATGTAAGGGTGGAAGCGGGGGCAGTTTCTTTCTTATAGCATGTTATGTAGACAGCACTAGAATTGCATTGTATATAGTCATAGCACGCCATAGTACATATGTATAGCATAGTAGTATATATGTATAGTTTATATGTATAGTTTCATTATATAGATATTCCACTGTTACTTTCTTAGCCTATACGCATGTTTCATGATAAATGCTTTTATGTGATGTATTCCCATGCTTTTGTTCTTGCTTAATGTAAGTCGCTCTGGATTAAGAGCGTCTGCTAAATGCCTGAATTGTAAATTGTAAATTGTTTCTTGAGTGTACAGGGTTTGATAAGGTCAGATGAGGTCAGTTCAACATAGCTCCATATATGGAGTATAATGGTGGCAGTGGGGGCAGTGTCTTGAGTGTACAGGGTTTGATGAGGTCAGAACTGTCAGACGAGGTCAGATCAACATAATATGGAATTCATTCTGTATTGACCATATATGGAGCGTGTCACGAGGCGTGACTGACGGACTGACTGACCGGTTAGGCGTGACCGACTGACAGGTTCTCTAGGTTTTCATAGTAAACTGCGACCTACAGTCGCACTAATATTTGTTCAATCTATTCATGAGTTATCTGACTGAAGTATATTCATTGACTGACCTCAACAAATGCATATCAACATTATATCTGTACACATCAGTGAAAAGGGTAAAACAACCAAGCTTGAGAGCTTATTTCCATCGTAGGCTTTGAGCGTGTGTAAACCGAGTGCCATGTCGGGGGAGAGAGAGAGAATTATTACAGAACATTTAAATCAATAATAAATACACAATCTGCCTATATGTATACACAGGGCTGACGTGGTGAAATGTGACTCATTAACGCATTGACAGTCCATGTTGCACACAGTGAGTCTGTGGTCTACACACACTCTCTCTCCATGCAGTCTGGCTGGACAATGAGGGCCTGACATTGAATGCAGGGAAGTGTGATAATTACTGCTATTCTGAGAGGCAGACACGCAGAGAGCAGGAGAACCAGCAAATTATTGTTCTGCAGCCGGGGAGGGGAAATACACGCTTCCTCTCCAGGAGCTAAATATTTACCCAGCGCTACGGCCAGCTGACTCAAACTTTGGCCGGCTGGCGCACAGCGTGCACAAGCACACACAGTCGCACGCACACACACACACACACACGGCCCGGAAACAGCCCCTCGCTGGTTTCAGCAGGGGCCTCGAACTACTCTACTTAACGACTCTCCCAAAACATAATTACTATTAACGCTCGGCAGCCAATTGTTGCTGACACGCACACATGTGAGCATCACAGACACACACACACACACACACACACACACACACGCACGCAGACACACACAATCCCTCACACACACACTCTTGTTCGCTGTCTCCAACACACACACACCATTTCCTGATCTGATTAGTGAACCGTGTTGCCCTGTTAGCCCGCTGACAGACTAGTTCCCAGTTTCCCATCAGGCCACTGGCCTGCTCTCATGTCCCGCACGAGACATTCTGTGTCGAGTCGAGTGACAAAAGATTCTATAGGAAGCACAGATTGTGTCTCAGGCCAAATTCCAATACCCAACAATCTCACACTTGGTCACTCCAGCGTGGTGGTGTTAGTGACCTGACAAAATATCATGTAATAAAATGTAAATATATAATCTTGTGGACTTCACATAACTTACATGTAGGTCTTTAAATACGTGGTCTAAATACAGCTAGGTTGAACTCTGCTGATAAACAAACCACAATGATTTACGTTCGCACACTCTGATATTATGTGACGTCTACACGATTGTCACATATTTCAGCAGGTCACCAATTTCACAGTAACCATGCTGGAGGGAGCGAGTGTGAGTGACCGAGTGTGAGTGAGCAGAGTGGCTGAGTTTTGGGGTGTTGGAATTCAGCTTGTGTGTGTGTGTGTGTGTGTGTGTGTGTGTGTGTGTGTGTGTGTGTGTGTGATATATGGGTAGAAGGTTTTGAGATGGTAGTATAGAGGGTATGCGCGTGACATCATCATAAAACCAGGAAGTTATGCGGGAACGTCTACTGAGTGCCAAAAACTACTTTCTGGCCTTGACAGCCCACACATCCAAACAGAAAAGTCCTATCTGATTGCATTAAACGACGGTGAACTCACTTTGCCATGCACTCACTTTATGCATGCTTTATGCATGCGCATGCCCTCTATAGGTGTTGCTCTTGTTGCACTAGATAATGTTGGCTTGGATGTTTTATGTATTCTTTATTATGCTGGAGGGTGATGTACACTATAGTATACAGGCCTAAATGGATTGTATTGTTTATGTATGCTGCCGGTCCGTGTGTCCAAGACACATTTCTGCCCTGGGAGACAAAATAAAGTAACCTTGACCCTTGAGTGTGTGCGTGTGCGTGTGTGTGTGTGTGTGTGTGTGTGTGTGTGTGTGTGTGTGTGTGTGCGTGTGTGTGTGTGTGTGCTCACCACTAGGGACAACCGCCTCTCAGTGCCAAAATGTTCGATAATTTGTTTCAAACCCACACAGGTCCATTTTTTTTAGCACGGTTTCCGAGATAAATACACACTCTAGATTTTGTGCTGTGTGGTCTAATTCTTAGTGGGTTTCTTTTGCTTTTTTTTAAGACAGTGAAAACATGCAAAACCAGCTGCTCCAAAGCCTGAATATTTAATCGCCCTTAAATGTTGAAGTCACACATTTAATGGGATTCATAACACTAACTTTCTCAAAGAATTCCAAAAGGAAATTGTCCACCACAGGCTTTTTAACATTTACCTTGTATATTAATTCATGTTTATCTCTTACTTTTCCACATGCCATTTCGCCTTTGAGGCAAATTTGCAAACAGGTGGCCAGATATTGCCTTTACAATAGGGCAGCTTTATAGAGCATGCATATTGTAGTATTAGGTAGGTGGGGAGTGAATAAAACAATAGCAGAATGTGATCTGTGTTTCTGGTTGACCATATTGACCTAAGAGCTGCAGTCCTTCTGTCTTCTATGTTTACAGAGTGGCACGGCTTTTCTTTCTCCCAGCATGCGTTACCAATCTGTCTTCATAACTTTAATACATACTCTGAACACGCGCGCACCACACACACACACTCAGACACTGGCGCGTGCGTGCGTCCTCTGCCTCTGGTATGCTATATGCATTAAGAACTATACTACCGCCTCCTTCCCTGAGCTCCTCCAGCCATTCAGATAGTGTTGTCAGATGCTCCAGGTCACGACGGAAAGAGAAGGTTGAAATCTCTGCAACTCGCCGAGCACAAAAACTGAAACAAGACGTAAAATGAAGAAAAGTAGCACTTGTAAAAAGAGAAATCATATTTTTGTGTTCTGCCAAAAGCCAGCATTGTTGCTCATGCAAGACGGGAGGAGCGGACTATAGCTATACAGCTACGTGCTTTCTTTAGCCTCATATATCAAGAGGAAGAAGAGCATATTGGGTTGGAATGCATACATGGACATAAATCACTGTGGATCTGTACCAATCGGCTGCAATAAACAGCAGTCCTGCTGCCCAGCAAAGGCTCACTGTCCCCCTGAATATATGCACGCTGACGACACAGACTTTGTCATACCAATTGCCATCAGACTGTATAGTGCCTTAGTGGTGTTTTTTTAACATTATGTTACACTTAGCTATATTTAAAAGGTAGTGTTGTAGTTCTCGAGACATGGTCTCGTCTCGAGACCGGTCTCGAGACCAAATTTTCGTGGTCTCGGTCTTGTCTCGGTCTCGCGCTTCTCGCCTTTTTTTGTCTTGTGGTCTCGTCTCGGTCTCGCGCCTCATTTGTCTTGGTCTTGTCTCGGTCTCGCGCTTCTCGCCTTTTTTTGTCTTGTGGTCTCGTCTCGGTCTCGCCTCTCATTTGTCTTGGTCTTGTCTCGGTCTCGCACTTCTCGCCTTTTTTGTCTTGTGGTCTCGTCTCGGTCTCGCGCCTCATTTGTCTTGGTCTTGTCTTGGTCTCGGACTTATTGTCTCGGGTCTCTTCCCCCACCGAGACCACTCGAGACGAGATGCAAAACGTTCTATTATATCAACCCGATCGCAAGGACTGAGAGAGGGAGCCCATTCACATTAATGAATTAAAGACAGCTGTTAAGGAGAACAGCGCTGCATGACGTTCATACAGGTCCAAAGAAGAGCACATGTTGATGTTATTATGATCATTCTATCATGAAATTATATCAGCCTCAGGCAATGGGCTTAAATAAATAAAGTGTCGGCCGGGAGGCGGAGAGTTACGCACGGCATTGACGGCAATACGCATGCAGCGCCCGGCATACAGCCTGGCATTTTCATTTCAATATATTCTACCAACAGTGCAAGACTGCAAGCTTTCTTTTTGTGTTGTAAGTTGTAACTTGTAGCCTGTAGTCGTTTTAATAAACGAGGTTGAGCGGTGATCTGAATACTGATCTGAAAATAGCCAATCTACAACTATCACAACGCGTTGCACTGCAGCCGTGCAGCGCGACCGCGACATATGTATGAACTATGAAGCATCGCCTCGGTTTAGTTTCATCATGGGAAGAGTAAAGAACCACCACCTACCTGACGTTACATCTATACCTAAAGTAAACTAAAATCCATCCATCGTCCACCTTATGTGATCATGTCTTGTCAGGCTATAATAAAAACGATCATAAAAACAATCCTTTGTTGTATAACGTGCATGCATGCCTCATTGACATTGTTGGTTCACTACCGATTTATTTACTAAAAGGCTCAAACAGCAGCAACCAAAACCAACTAATAAACTATTGTTTTAATTTGAAGGTGAGCCATAGCCCATAGCCATTAATCTGAAAGGTTTTGGTCGGAAACTGTCAAACTGACAGTGACGGACAGTGTGACAGGTGAGGTCACAGTTCACAGGTTAATTCAGTGCATGCGCAATGCACATGGTTTAATTTGGGGGAACAACAAATGTACTGGTCAATAAGATGTCGGCTAATTCAGCTGTTATAAGGTTTGGCTTTGTGGAACACAAAAATTACATTTGCAAGGATAATGGGGGGGAAAAGCACAGTGCAAAGTGCAAGTTTTGTGGAAAATCATACTCTGAGACGTCAGGAAGAGGGAAAAATAGTCTTGGTCTTGACTCGGTCTCGCCTCGCGGCAGTCTTGGTCTCGACCCTCCTAGGTCTTGGTCTCTGCCCCCTAGGCTCGCATCGGTCCTGGTCTTGGTCTCGACCCTCCAGGTCTTGGTCTTGGTCTTGGTCTCGGCCCCATAGGCTCGCATCGCTATTGGTCTTGGTCTCGGTCTCGACCCTCCAGGTCTTGGTCTTGGTCTTGGTCTCGGCCCCCTAGGCTAGCAGCGGTCTTGGTCTTGGTCTCGGTCTCGACCCTCCAGGTCTTGGTCTTGGTCTTGGTCTCGGCCCCATAGGCTCGCATCGCTATTGGTCTTGGTCTTGGTCTCGACCCTCCTAGGTCTTGGTCTTGTCTTGGTCTCGCTTTAGGTGGTCTCGACTACAACACTATTAAAAGGAAAGGAGAGGTCGCACACACTCGTAGTCCCGATGCCAAAAGACTTTTTATTGTACCAATGTTTCGACAAACAGGTTGTCTTCTTCAGGGTATGACTTATGACACTTAGCTATTGAAAAATAGCAGATCTACAAGCTCATAGCGTGGTACTATGAGCTTGTAGGCCTGCAATTTTTGAAAAATCGTGAAAATATGGCGCAAATCTTTGAATATATATTCTTTCAGAGCGAACGTTTTTTAACTCAAATCTTTGCTTCTGGGGAGGTCCCTGGAACAACATATTTTCAGATGGGGGTCTACGGCCAAATACAGATAATTCTGGGGGCCCTTCAGTGGTACTGAAAAGGTTCCACTGGCATACAGAAACATAGGATTTTCAGAAAACTTTTAGGATTTAGAAGACATTTTTTAATAATCGTCCTCAGGTCTAAATGGGTTAAGAACTCTCTCCCTCCATGCACGGTCCCGTGCCGGTCCTGGCCCTGTGTGATTATGTCCATATGTGTCTGTTTGTCTGGTATTTTATCACATTAAGCTGCTGTAACGTCATCATCAGACTCCATGACTATACCCTCAATGCAGTTTAACCATGAATCCCAGCTATACTGTCCCGGGTGTCCTCATTATGTATGCCTATGCATTCACTCATAGGCCTACGTGTTTTGATCCCACAAGGAAAATGACGTTGTCACGGCAGTACTACAGTTAGAATCACAGGACAGACACAGAAAATGAAAGAAAACAGATACACAGTTAACGGGTTAGGGTTAGCTAATTTTCTATTCTTTTCTACTATTTTCACGATTTATTTTCTTCTAATTCATGGAATTTATTTTATTTCTTCATGAAATTACTGAAATTATCTTTGGTTTAATTCAAATTAATTTAAAGTTTTGCATTTTTGGGGAATGTTTATTGAAAATGTTTTGAAATAATAAATCAAATCAGACCCGTCTGAAGTGAGTGGTAGGCTACTGTACTGTACTGTACTGTACAAGCCCTCCTCCCTGGCCTGTGTGTGTCTGTGTTAGGCTGTGCAACAGTGACACTCTGTGGTGAACAAACGCTATGGCACTATTCTCGTGCTCGGACACAGCCAGGGACAGACCCAGCCACACACATAGCTGCATATAGGAGTGGTTGCACCACTCAAAATCCTACATTCAGGAAAAAATGGGACCCATAAAAATGTGTCCGCGACCCACAAATGTGTCCTGAGCCAGTGTTTGGGAAGCAGTGGTCTATGTGTCTTTGTTGCTGCTGTCTTATCTCCACTAAGAGCATCAGATCAGAGAGTTCTGCCACGGTGCAGCCTTATCAGAGTAGAGAAAACCTACCACTAATTAGAGCTAATTCTGTATTCACTGCAACCATTTAAGAGTGAAAACAAAAGAGACAATAAATAATAAATGGTGCTCTTTAAGCTGTGTGCCTAGCATCAAAAAGTAATGCCCCTATTATGCATCCAATATCATATATTTTCTTCTCAGCGGAAACTAATGAATAACAGAAACCATTCCAATTATGTGTGGGAGGCCGCCCGTACATTGCATTAATCTAAGTGCTATTATGTAGTTAGCATGCATTAATCACAATGTTATTTTTCTAAATGTTATTTGTGGTTGAAACAGAGTCAAAGTGTATTTGCTAGTGGATCACGGCATAGCTATTGGACACAAAGCACTCGCATGAACGCCAAAGTACTGCATGGAAACATTAGAGTTGAGACAAACCCTTCTTCCTGGAGAGTAGTTCAATAATATGTATATAGTTTCATATTGACACACTTTTGCCCTTTTAGATGTAGTGGAATGGATACAACATCAGCACAATTAAACTTGAGGCATGGAGGAACAAATCTTCCTTTACCGAATATCTACCAAATGCCAACATTGTTTAGCTATTTTTCTTCTAAAACATTGTTTTCTTTTCTCAAAGTTGTTTCAATCAATTGTTGTTTCAATCAATGAAACAGCAAGAACAATTTGGAGAACACTTAATATTAGACACACACACACACACACACACACACACACACACACACACACACACACACACACACACACACACACACACACACACACACACACACACACACACACACACACACACACACACACACACACACACACACACTTCTGGATCATTCAAAATCATACTTCAGTCAAAGCACAAAAGTATTGCCATGAAAAATATACTTAAAGTAGCAAAAGTAAATACTTTACACTGACAGGCTCCAGCTCCAGTGATCAATGCTGCATCTACGTATGTGTACCGTATGTCTGTGACTCTGTGAAGCATTGAGAGCTTGTAGATCAAAGCATCAAATGTTTGGCCAAGAATAAGGGACGCTATGGTGTACTCTAACTTTAAAAAGTAGCAGATCTACAAGCTCAAATCCACTTAGATCTGCTACTTTTTATGATTTTGTGTGACGCTGTAGTGTGATCAAGTAGGCCTATAGGGCATTCATTTACAAAAAAGAATATGGAGATAAGAGGTTTCTGCCAGACAGCAACGATAACTTAACTTAAAGGGAACAAAATAATACAATTGTTTGACGATACGTAAAAGGAGGCTTTACAACAATTCATAGAGTAAATATAGCAAAGCACTGATGAAGCCACTGAGAGAAAGCCATGAAGAGAGATGCAAAGTGACCGAGGCTGGGAGTTGGAGGAAGGCAATAATTGTTTTCCTGAGGTCAGACGGAGAGTGCATGAAGGACATGCTTCCTCCTAATCAAAAACAGCACAGCGCTCCCACGTTTCCGCCCGGACAACTCTGCACCCTCCTGAAAAGGGAAATGCAGCACTAAACAGGAAATGTCATATTATAAAACCCGGAAGTTAAGCGTTAGATTATCGAGTCTCACAGAGGAAGTGAAAGTTGGCTTTTTAAAACGATGGGATATTCCCTTTTGGCAGGCGATAGAGGTTCACAATGAATGTCTTTTTTTTTTATATACACTCTGGTCAAAGTTAAATTTAACTCTGAGCTTCCTGTGTTGTAAGTTTGTACAGTTAATAAGCTATTTTCGGTACTTCTGCAAGACACCTTTGTATGACTAAGTATAAAATAGGACTTAAGTGGTTGATCAGACTAATCAATGTAGTGACTAGTGAGTTATACCAAAAATTTACAAAAAACTAAACGTGCTAGTTGTCTCCACCAGGCCGAAGGCATGGGGAGAGTATGTTTTGCACTCCGTCCGTCCGTCCGTGTGTGTGTGTGTGTGTGTGTTGGCTTGATCACAGCCATACTCTGCACGCACACCTGAATGCCACAGCTGAATCTCTGCCCCAAGGTTTTCACATTGGCCTCTTATAGCGCCACCAGGAGGCCGCTTTGTGCAAAACAATTCTTTGGACAGTACACCTACAGATTTTGTCCAAACATCAAGCAAATTGGTTCACAGTCTCTCTGTGTTTACTCCTAAACATTTTTGCTAAACATCACACACACTCCTATCCTCCTGGTGGAGACCTGTGCCCAGAAGGTCAGTTAATTATTCAATTCATCAAAAAAGTAATCGATAGTAAAATCACCAAGGAAATGTATAATCGATGGTTGCAGGCCCAGCTGGCTGGATATCTCTATCTCATATATGTCCGTCCATATATCAGTCAGACAGACAGACAGACAGCAGTACTCTGTATTCCTATCTGCTCTTTCAACACCCACTGTCCAGACAACTGTGAACCCCTGCTCTGTCTCGCTGTGCAGCTATAGGTTATATACAGTATACACACACACATACGGTATCCATACATCTGCACGGGGGAAATAAACAAACAAAATGCACTTGAAACCACATGAAAACAGCTGGAGACAAAGAGAGAGCTTTCCTGCATATAACAGAGCTTGTCAACAGTTGGACCAGGGTTTACAAACCCATGGGAACACACATGGGGCAAACTGCTGTTTAGTTGGTCATGCAGGCCAGGCGTCTACACAAGCAGCAGCTGGCAAGAGCTCTTAACAAGCTAGTGGAGGTGGCTACACACACACACACACACACACACACACACACACACACACACACACACACACACACACGATTCCAAATCTCTGTGCCGGGGCCCACTGGTGGGCTGCAAAGACATTACAAGGGAGCCCACCAAATAATTGGTAAAACACTTCAGATTGTATTGGTAATAGACTGTTGTAACATTATGGTTTGGTGTGTCATGTTTTCGGCATAATGTGAAGTGACGTTGAAATGTTGTCGATCGTCTTTATAATGTCGCCTATTTGCACTCTGCACTCACCTCTTGGTCTATTTTAGGCTTAAGTGTTTTGTTACCCACTCGTTTGACCCTAATCCACTATTCAAGGAACCAACGACAACCTAATGACATCCATTAATCAAGAAATTGGCTCACAATCGACGGGTTCCTCCTCGATACGTCTACTCATTCACTCATTCATCAACACTTGGCTTACTCCTTGTTCGGGCTCGGCAGTTCACTGAACGAAAACAACATCACCTGGATGCAACTGGGACGTATCCTCAGTGATGTATCCCAAGGTCATCAGGGTTTCGGGTCTCGCGAACATCATACCCTTCGGGTGACCCAGCCGGGGTGATCAAGTCCTGCATGACTTACATCCCAGTAGCTACCCTCGATCAGACCACTAGGGAAAGACAGGGCCGCACAATCCGTTGGGAGTTGGGACCACTCCGGAACTACTATGCCGGGACTGAGAGGTAGTATTCTGGTATGTGGAGGGACTAGGCTCTGTGGGTTGACTCCTGTCCGGGCCCCTCCTACGTCTCACCAGGAGTACGTACACTGTGCACCGCTCCCCTCCACCGTGCCCTCACCGATACACACTCTAAGTCTGAAGGACACACTCACCAGTGGTGGAAAGTAACCCAGTACATGCATGTACTCAATTAAGTACAATTTTGAGGTACTTTTACTCTATAAAGTATTTCCAAATTTCTGTATTTTTACTTCTACTCAGAGGCAAATATTTATTGCACTACAATTGATTCATTTTTTTTTATTACAAAATACATTAACCACTTCAGCCCATATACATTTTAGCCATTTGAAAATAGCTCAGAATGCTCAGAATGTGTCGCATTGTGAGCTTGTAGATCTGCTACAGTATTTACAAAATATATTTTCATACATTCGAAAACTGAGTGAAAAAGGAATACTTTCTACTACTACTACTGTACTTTAAGTACATTTTGAAACCAATGCTTTTGTACTTTTACTCAAGTAAAATTCTGGACATTCACCTGTAACAGATGATTTCTACAGTGTAGGCTATTGATATTTTTACCTAAGTAAAAGATGTGATTACTTTATGTTATAATCATGATCGCCCATGTCTGTGTACTTGAACGTGAGACACAGTATACTTGATATGTATTGTGTACTGACTGATCTGTAGCATACTTTAGGCTACGAGAGACATCTCAGACAGCAAGGTCAGCCTTGCTGCAGCCAGTAGGCACATTATTATGTCTCATATCATCTTGTCACGTCATTACGATCCAGCACTACACTATATATGTTCCTGTCTGTCAAACCAGACGAGGGTCCAGTACTTAGAGTTTACAACACTTTCCACCACTGACACTCAGCTACACACAGCGTCGGTGCATAATATGTATTATGATTCACCCATACAGCTTGTCCTGGTGAAACAAATCATAAACTTCCACAGGAACATTGACAGCTCACAGCGAGAGAGAAGATGGGAACAAAATGAACGCGAGGCAGATGCTCTGATCATGGAGGTCATGGACCACCTCCAGACCTTTATAAGTAATAATATAGTCATATTCATAATCATGATCCTAATTCAACAGCTGTGTTATAGTGCTCATATCATCAAAGCCACACATGAGCCATCAGGGCACACAACAGACGATTTCACCAAGATGACAAACAATAGAGCCATCTTTGGGGGCTTTCTTTTATTTGGAATCCTTGTTGTAATCTTGTCCTGTCTTTCTGGCTGTTCTGTCTGTTGACGTCTTTCTGCCACATTGATTAACAAAGCAATCTCTAGCTAAATCAGCAATCTTTAATCAGATTGAGCTGTTTTAAACCGCAAAGCTGGACAGATTATGCCTAATCCAATCTCCTGACCACAGGTGTTTGAAGGCTATACGTCAGTGTGTGCATGTGCATGTGTGTATGGTGTCCGTGTGTACGTGCTTGCGTGCATGATCGAGTCTGTGCTACTGTATGTTTGTGTGGTAATCTTAAAAGACTGTAGGGCCTACATCATTGGCTGATAATCTGTTTGCAAACAGCGATCACATGTTCTGTTCAGTAAATTACAGTCAGAAGACTATTAACAACAACAATACATCAAGAAGAGAGGGAGATCCACTGAACTTCAACTAGGTATAATATTTTAAATCTCTCTAAGTGGAAGACCCCCATCCATGGGAACAGGGTGACACTCCTTTTAATACGAGTGTTATGAAAAATTCATGAATGAATTTAGCCATAATTATCCGACAATGTGACAAAACCCAAAATATTGATTTGCGCCGTGTTGAAATGCGGAGACAGGTTCATATTTTACTAACCACATTAAACAGTGTCCTTAAAGGTGAACTCTTTAAAAAGAAATGTTCTGAAATCTTCCCGAGATCACGAAACATTTTCATTCTACATTTCTTTGTGTTCCAAAATTACACTTGTTTATCCTGTCTGGGTTCTCTGTCCTGATTGGATCAAATTGGCATCCCGGCCTGAAAATGCATTTTCTATTTAAAGAGCTGAAGAGACGGCGAGGTTATACTGTTACTGAAAACCTATTTAACACTTATTGTAACAAAGGAAAATATGTATATACATGTATGTATATTTGTATGTCTTTAAATCTTCTGATCTTCAGACTTTCTGGTTTTATGTATTATGTATTGACCTGTACTTTCCTTGAACTGTACAAACTGTTAATAACCGTTCCAATCAATCAAACAGTCCGTGGTTACTTCCCCCCATTGCGAGGTGCTAGAGGTGAGGAGAGGGCAACCAGAGCAGCCTTTTCATTCACACCCTTAAAGAATGCGTGCAACATAATTATGCCAACAGCTGTGTACACGCTCCAACATGGAACAATGGGATTTATTAACATTCTGACGATAGAGCCTTGATCCGCACGCGTGCACACACACACACACACACACACACACACACACACACACACACACACACACACACACACACACACACACACACACACACACACACACACACACACACACACACACACACACACACACACACACAAATAAGAAATATATATACACGGAAACAGCAGCACATGCATAATGGTACGCGAGCAAATGCAGATTTCACGGTCCGTAGAAATGATGTTAAAAATAGTTGAAAAGAAGCCGATATTGAATAGGCCTACACTGTGGGGTCACAGCTCCTTAAAAACACATCTCTACGCGTGCCTCGAGGCTACAGCACCCAGCTGAGCTTAAGAATATCTGCTTCCACTTTAGTGCCAATACAAGAATTAATTATGCATTAATTAACATTACACTTAAATATGGGGCTGCTTAAATCTCTGTAACTCGCCCTCTCTCTTCTTTCTCTTTGTACTTAATAGGGCAGAGGCAGAGGGAGTTACAAATACACTCTCAGACCGAAACCAACCACTTTCAACACGGTACCGCGTCCTCATTTTGGGCATGTCGTTATTATAAGAATTTACATGGAAAAAGTAAATAAATAGACAGAAACAGAAAAGTTACTGCTATTCTCACCATTTGTCGTATAGTGCTCATATAGGGGTCATAGAGGGACACGCTTTGATCTCGCCGCAAAACGGGTGCCTATGGGCTATAGTTCCAAACATTGCTCCTATGGCTGGAACTATCCCATTGCGATAGAATGAGCACTTCCGCATTCTATTGTTACAATGGGAGTCAACGCTATTGTCGCCACTCTCTTACTATATATTACTCTGCCTTTGACGGCCGGTCAGAGTCAGCCAAAGGGCCGTATTTGGCCCCCGGGCTGTGTAATGCCCATGCAAGTCTGATATACAGAGTGCTTGCTCAGTAACAGAGGTCTCCACCAGCTCTTTAGTAAACAGAAAATAATGCGTATACATTTCCAGGTCAGGATACCAATTTAGTCTAATCCGGCGTGCTATAACTCATACAGGATATACAGGGTAAACAAGAGGAATTGATAAGTGTAGAGTAAACAGAAAGAAACGAGCGGGGACAAAATTGGAAATGAAAAACAAAACAATTGAAGTTGATGAATGATCTCGTCTAGCCTGATGGGATACGAAAATGTTAACTCTACCTGCCAATGCATACTAAAGAGCTGGAGAGAGAGAGAGAGAGAGAGAGAGAGAGAGAGAGAGAGAGAGAGAGAGAGAGAGAGAGAGAGAGATAGAGATAGAGATAGAGATAGAGAGATATAGATAGAGATAGAGAGAGTGACAGACTTGGAGGGAGAGCCCTAGCTGTTATGAACAAAGACAATGATTACTTTATGAGAAACTTTCTAACAAAAACCCGTTCCCTTTCCTTTTTTTTAAATGTCAAAACCACATCAATTAAGGCCTTTAAGTGGTTAACTAACGGTGCAGTGTTTTACTGTGCCGTGGTTGGTATCCGACTGTCTGCAGGTGATGAATTAGAGAATGTGTGTAGAGTTGGTTTCTCCTGGCAAAGCTGCTCAATATTTCATGAAGGCAAACGATGGGAGAATGCCAGCCAGGCCCCCTCCCCTCCCTCCCTCCCTTCTCCTCCCCTCCCCTCCCCTCCCTCCCCTCCCTCCCCTCCACCTCCCCTCCCCGATGATCCACACTGCAATTAGAGATCTATTATCTCTTCCAAGCCTTAAACACTACAGAACCAGCCCCGCTAAAATTACACTGATTTCTTCAACCTTTTTCATTTCAGGGATGCCCAGTTTGATATGCAATGCATTACAGTTTAATCTGCATCCGGTCTGAGTTCTCTATCCTGATTGGATGAAATTGATATCCCGACCTGAAAACGCGTCTGTTCTGTTTAATAAAGAGCTGGAGAGATATGGAGACTCCCGTTAGTGATCAAACACTCTATAGCAATGAGTACTATCAGAATATATACACGTATTTAACCACAGAAAATCACTTATCCTACCTTTAACTTTGAGAGCGTACACATGATGGAACCAAATGGACCTGTATGGGGCCATTAGGTTCCATTTGTACACTCTCAGATGTCATCTGAGAGTCACATATAGTAGTCTATTATCTCTCACACACACTGTACAAACATATAGTAGTCTATTATCTCTCACACACACTGTACAAACATATAGTAGTCTATTATCTCTCACACACACTGTACAAACTCAGCCGCTAAAAAGTGGCAATGATAACACACACCGTGATGAAACACGATACAATGATGATGAAAAGAACACTCGTCATTATGGATTCCTAATGAAGCGACAAGCGTTTCCGCCAACCCCCAAACTATATATATATTTTTTCGACGTAATCAGAAAATAAAGGCAGCCCCGTCTAGGGGTTTGATTGGGTGGTGGGGGATGCATGCCTCTCTTATGGCTGGTGATGTCCCCCTACATCATGTTTTAACACTGCTTCTGCTCAGACTGTCTGGTATGTTCATGATATCACGCATTGATTAAATGCTAACCACACTAAACCCTTTCATCCCTAATTTGGGCAAGTAAATATAACAAAAAAAAGTAAATATAGCAGATGCAAGCTTACAACGACTCACTTCGTGTTGTGTGCTTGTAGATCGGCTATTTCCACTGTTTGCCATAATTATGTAGAAGTATCTACTTTAGCCTATTGAATATATGACTTAAGTGGTTAGGCCCTTTACAGTAGCCGTTTTATTTTTCTCTTCTAAATAACAAATGGAACCCTGCGTATCATTATTGGGGTTTCATTCATTTCATTTGACATATCATGCTTCTGTGCCTTTCGCAATACGGACTCAACATTGCAGCATATTGGCAAGCTCATTTGCTTTTCATAGTGAGGCGTGGTGTGTCCAAAAAAAAAAGCGAGAGAGAGAGAGGGGAAAAAAGTGCCCCCTGGGATAAACACGTGTACAGGGAGCGCGGGCAAGGCGCCCCAGCAGCAGGTGGCCCATTGCTGCCTAATGAACACTGCAATCTGTTACCATCGCAGCGGCGCTTTTCACCACACAATTAGGCGACTAAGCATGTCATTATTCCAGGCCAACAAGAAGAGGCTCTTCTCTAATTTCATCTTTTCATTCCTGTTTACTCACCCATACTCCCCTCATTAACGAGAGGCTCACCAGTCTATGCTAATTGGTCTCAATAACATTCATTTTAGTTGAAAGAAAACGATTCTGTTAATTGAGGAGCACACAGTGAGAGGGAGAGGGGGAGCGAGGGAGAGAAAAAAAGAAAGAAAGAAAGGGAGAGAGAGAGAGGCCCCTTCTTTTCATTTTCAAGTGCCGTCCATGAGATGACGCCGTTTGAAAGGAAAAAAGAAAGGGGAGAAAATAAAGAGAGCGCTCTACAGGTTCAGAGCTAATGAAATTAAGTGATGGCTAAAAAGGAAAGCCCAAATTAAAAGCAATTTATTTTCATTGAGGCATGTGGCACATTTCGGGCACAATTAATGGCCAGACTGCAGCCAGACAGAGAGAACGGTGTAGGCCTAGAGACAACATAGAGATGGAGAAAGGGACCGGTGGCACAGATAAGTCAACTGAAAGCAAAGCCTAGACCTGGGCAGATATATACTATAACTGATATAGTTCACGTTTTCCCATTTAATATTAGTTAAATATTCAGACACTCATCTCATCTCATAGCTCACATAGCTCAGAAATAGTTCATTTTTAAATGGTTCCCAGTGGTTTAAACCACTTAAGCCCTATGTACACTAATTCATTGACCGGAGTGTCCCAAAGGGATCTATACTAGGCCCCTCCTTTTTCCACTCTAGTCTACACCAACCTCTTCGCTAGAAAAAGCCGATTCACAAGCATACAGAGTGCTGTGTTGCGACGCACTGTGAGCTTGTAGGTCGTCTATTCTCTCTGAACGCTCGTCCCCAGAGCAGGGAAGCTAGGGGTGCATGTGGTTGAAGACCCCGACAGATATTAAGTGTTAGTGACACTCGCGTCAGCGATGCGCGTCACATCAGGCCACTTGTTCACCATAATTACGCCGCAATTATTAATAATTTGAACCGCAGCTCATCAACCAGATGTAATGATGCCTTCAACATGCTACATCTGGTTGAAGGCATAATTTGATCAATGACAGATTAATGTGTGACCATGTCCTGAGGGCGCGGTCACATATTAACTTCCATACTATGGGAGCGCAGGGAGGGCTGGAGCTTGCCGTTTGCGGCGCCCTGACGTGTCGTGTTGTCAACGTTGGTGAACTTTGACCGGACGTCAACCAATGACCCCACTTTGCAAGAAGACCTTCTTGCAGTGTTTTTCAAATCAGGCCCCACTTTGCAGGCATGCTGAGCGAGATGGGTATACATACAACAGAAGTCCCAGCCAATAGAGCGTCGCAGTCCCGCCCCCTTTCTTGACGACGCCAGGCCCAGGAAATGATTCCCAATGCATTTTTCCCATAGACATTTCAAAAAGTATTTATTTAAAGACTGTTACGCCGCGGACAAAGCCAACTCCAGTCGTGACAACTCATGACAACAAACACAATATTTTGGACCAAACAAATAATTACAAAGAAGAAAAACCACAAAAAAAGTCTTCTTTGTAATTATTTGTTTGGAAAATGAACGGATAATAATTTCCTGGGCCCTGGTAGGGGGCGGGACTGCGACGCTCTATAGACACTGTCCATTAGGCCGTTAGTTACCAGGCCTTTTCTACAATATGGGATGAGGACAGGCTTGTCGTTTTCCTTCAGTGAGCTAACCACTCCAACGTAACTCACATGAACCACACACCAGACAACCAGCACTAGCACTGCCCACCATCTGCAAGACGCCTCGGTCGGCATGCGCTGGCAACTCCGCTTCTGTGTCCGCGCCTAAATCGCTGACATCACCACCTAAATACATGCAAAGGATTGACAAGACTACTGTACTAGTCTAGTATCAGTGTCTGTGCAGACCTCGTCTATTTAATTACAAACACACCAGTGTTCATCAAAAGAGAATTTAGGTCAAGCAAGTGAAAACACAAACATCGTCTCTGTGGAGTGGAAATCTCCTTATGTCCAAAACTGTTAGGAATGTTTTCAGGATTTAAATAAAAAAATAGCAATAGTAGCAGATTGACAAGCTCAAAACACGGTGCTTACTTTTGATACATTTGTGTGACGCTATAGTATGATCAAGAAGGCTATAGGGCATTCATTTTACGAAAAAACACAAAAAGTTTAAAAATGGAGATAAGAGTTTCTGCCTGACAGCGACGACATAGACACGTTCTGAAAGACACGTTAGCACGTCGGTGACTACAGCTGTTGTAAACAATGGCTGAGTTTCTTCATGCGAGAGTCTGATGCTTTCTATGTGTGTCCGGGCCTTTACAGTAATGTATATAGCGCACAATGCCTAGTTAACAGCTGTGTCTCTATAGCAGACTCCAGTTTAGTTACATTAAGTTGCAAATAGGTGTGTTTACTTTATTGCACCCCAAAAAGGAGACACATCGACATACTAAGCCAGATTTGAACAAGGTCGATCTCCCACATAAGAGCCCAGACATCTATACCACTCATCAAAGAGGGAATCATCTCCACTTGGCAAGGAGGGAGGTATTGCAGTTCTGGATTGTAGCTTCATAATGAAGGATTTTGTGTGCTCTTTTCTTGCATGAGCAAAGCGTTAACACTAAAACCAGAACATACGGACACAACAACAGCATTATTGTGAAGACATGCTAGACTTTATGCTCTATAGCATGTAAAAGAAAACAGGCCTCTTAAAAAGAATAGCCTACAGATAGCAGCTGCATGTTGACTCCTTGGTCTATAAGGCAGTGGAGAGATGCAACGTTATACGACACAATTATTTTTGGCAAAATTTGAGCGTAGACAATTCCAGCCTGTAGCTTCCAGGCAGCATCATGGACAGTGCGAGCGAGTTGCAAGGCCAACCAGCCAATGAAGGCGCTCCGGGCAGAACCGACTCATCACTTAATGCCTGTAATCTTCAAACGGCGTTTGACACCCTGATGCACGCAGTCAGCTACCTAACCAGCCGCTCCGCGTTTGTTTAGCGATGGAAGAACGAGCATGCTAATGGCCTGTCTAAACAGCCTCATCTGGCCCACACTGGGGCCTGGGGAGGGGGCAGTGGGTCCACTGCAGGCTGGGGGTTGTGCAGACTGCTGGCTGTGAAGGTATCTATCTAGAGACCTTGGGTGGGCTACCATTGGTTTAGCGAGAAACAAATCTTATGATTCAAAGCCTGTGAGTCAAGCTGTTATAATCATTATCAATAACGCGAGCGGGAGAGGGGGCGACAGGGGCATAGCGGTAGGGGTGAGAGGCAGTATTTTCTCACAGGCTATATAACTGTCTCTGCCTGTGTTGCAGGCAATGAGAAACCAAACTTGTATAAAGTATGACTAAATTCCCTGCTGGTCTCCGAGGATGTGCGAGTGTGGAGCTAGCGGGAGATCAGTGCAGTTAATTTACATAGCATTTGCATTATGTCAGGACATGAGCTACAAATAGGTATGAGTGTGTGGCTTAATTAGAAATGAACCAGGCTTTTCAAAAGCACCCGTTTGCATCATAATTGAGTCAGCCTCAGCGCTAGCATTAACGGCGGTGAGTTGTGGGAAAAGACGCCCGATTCTGAACAAGCTCTGCGATGTTTGGCAATTATAGTACGCCTACCTGGTCTCAAAGCTAGTTGTACTATATTTGTACTATAGTTTGCGACATATCAGCTAAATATTCTGCAGAGCGAGTTCCAAAGGGCCCAAATAGAGAGTCATTGTTCCGACGGCTCACCACCTGACCTCCAGAACCTGGACATGCAGCCACATTAAACCCCACCCTGACGGTGACCTGTAACCTTATGTTAAGGGACATGTGGAGAGCATATCGTCACTGTCGGGTGGTAACCTTGTATGTTCATTACTTTTAGGAAAAAGAGGGAAAAAAGGTGGTGGCGGTAGCAATTATCAAAGCATCAACATTTGTTTGAGGTTTTCTGCAAGTACTAGTAGACTATACACACCTCATGCCCTCAGGTCCACAACAAACACTCAAATAAGGCTTCTGGCCAAACATGAGGCCTCAAACTTGGTCACCCCTTTTATGCACAATCCTTAAAGGGGCAGTGCTACAGTAAGAAAAAAACACACCTGTGAGAAGTGAGGGGCGCTCTTATCTTATCATCATACATCATTTCATTCTGTCCAAAATAGCCGATTTGCTCGTCTACATATGACGTAAATTTTCCTTTCATTGTCAATGACATTAATTTGTTCAGACACATATGGCTTAAATTCTCCTTTCAGTGTCAATGGCAACCGTGAGTTCAGGACAAAACAAAGCTGTATAGGAGGGGCCAGCGCCCCTCGAAAATCACACCTGTGTGAAAAGTGAGGGGCGCTCTTATCATCGTACACCATAGTGACGTAAAATAGACACTATGGAATTTAGTGTTTGTTTGTGCAGCACGTAAATCTACACTAATAGCTGAATATATACATATAGGAGTGGCTGGCGCCCCTCAAAAACTGTGTTAATGGCCTGCCTCTCTTGTGTCAAGCTTATTTGTATTTTGTATTGAACATATCCTAACGGTCACATCTGTATGTGCGGACGGATGTGGTTCAGCGCGCTAACCGTGCACGCTACCGTGTCGTTTTGATGCATGCCTTTCCGCCGCTCCCCTCAAACTTGTTAATTGATGTACCAGGATGGATGTCTGTTGGGGAAGGTGTCCTGTAAGAGTACCTGGGGTTACCAAGGTTACCAAATTGAATCCTCCCCTCAGACACGGATGATCTGCATAATTTGGTGGTAGCATTCAGCGCGTGGCGCAGCGCCGGGTGATGAATGGCACCTGCAGAAGATAATATTTCTGCTTGGATGTAATAAATCTTATGTAAAGTGCTCTGAAGCTTATACAGCACTGGCAGCAAGGGGAGGGGGTGCTGTGGGCGGGCACACACCCACTTTTATTTTTTTCCCTCTCTTCTCCATCTCCCTCTTCACGTGTTGTGTCTCTCTCATATAGCAAAGCAAAGTCACTATCTCCTTCTCTGTTTGTCACACGCAGCGGCGACTATGTGCGTATATACGCAAGGTCATATACCAACAATAGGCAGGTCGCTGGGGCTAAATCAGGGGAGGGCTAAAGATGCACTGCGTAGGTTTTACGTCCTGCTACCTGGGAATCGAACCCAGATATAGGAAACCCAAATGTCTAACGCTCAGGCAAGAGGGAATCCTTGCTTCATGGCCGGCCATGCATCTACACATCTATGCATCCATCCATCCATCCATTGATTGTACAGTATATTATGCAGCATTTAACCTCCTAAGAAACAAGGAAACAATGTACACATAACCGTATGATGATGGGAACATGTTTAGTGTATGCGCATCGTACAGTATACCGTGGCTGTATACTTGTTTCTCTCCCTCTCCCTCCATGTGTTGGGGCTATGCTAACACTCTCTCCTCAGAGAGGAGCCTCTTCCTCCCTCCCTGGGCCTGTTTGTATTGATCGCGGCCGTCCATGCAGCCACTCTCGTCAGACAGCCTGCAGTATTATACTGAACCAGCAGCCCCGAGGTCAGCCACCTCTGACCTCCCGCTGCACAGCGCTGCTCACTGTGTGTGTGTGTGTGTGTGTGTGGGGGCACGACCCCCACACCAAGGGGGCCGGGAGCACCCCCTCCCTCCCATGGGTGCCTGTTCACTTATTCATAGTTCCCCGGTCGTGATGTTTTTGCATGTGTTTATCATGCATTAACCCTCATTAAATTTACAACGGAAAACGGATGCAAACTCGATGGGGAACGTGCTAAGATACACGTATACGCGGGGCCTATATATGCCTCGGTCGTCAGTCGCTACACGACTGACGCAGTAATATTATAAAGTCTAAAACAAAACAACTATCATATTGTATTAAAAGAGTTAGTCAGTCTTTGTTTTGTGTGTGCGTGTTATTATTTACACTGGGCCATGCAGGATAAAAGTTGTGCCTTTAATGGAGTATTAAAAGGATTGCCCGAGTCCCGTGGTGGGAGTTCTGCTCTGGTTTTGGTGAATATTAAGTAGTTCCAGTCATTTTTTGGGGGGCACAGGGGGCCACGCAGTAAAATTAAATGAATCCACAAAACTAACGTCATTTGTATTGTTGACCTATTTCTAAAATATTAGCGCAACTTCAACTTCAACTTTGACCCCTCTATCACATGGAACTATTTTTTGGGCGTAGTGATATGCACACAAAAAACATAGTTCTGTGTGATAAAAAATTAACGAAAGTTGCACTAATATATTAGAAATAGGTCAACAATACAAATGACGTTAGTTTTGTGGATTAATTTACTTTTACTGCGAACTACTTAATATTTCACCAAAACCAGAGCAGAATTCCCACCATGGGACTCAGGCAATCAATTAGTTGCAACCACTATATTAATGGGAAGTATTTAATACAGCTTAAGTTAAAATAAATCTGAACTATCCCTTTAAGGGTTTGGTATATCTTTGCACTCATGTTTGGGCCTGGGCTTACCCAGCTCGAATGCTAATATTATATAGGTAATTCATAAGCTATTCATACTGTATTATTACCACGGCAAATGAGATCATATTTTTCCCCAATGTAAAACAGTGTCTACTTATTTCAAGAGTTACGGTTACATTTGTTTACTAATTAGGTTTTGTCTCTCCTCCTCCTGATGTGTCTGTTTTTAATAAGCTGAGAGCCATGTGTACTTGACAGTATAATGAATGGCTGATTTAAGCTGATCCTTATTGCTGTGCGCGCGTGTGTGTGCATGCACGTGTGTGTACGTGCGCATGTGTGTGCACACGTGCTATATAGCAAATGAATTTTGGGCGCTGGGCGTGCCTAATAACGGTGATAATTGCTCCGTGTTTGCTTGCAGACACATAAAGCAGTGTGCATTGACTGTCTGACAGGCGGTGATTCCAGCAAAGCTAATGGCTTTCTCAATCCTCCTGCAGCATCCATCAGGCTCCCCAAGAGCAGCCAGTCATGTTCGCAATGAGTGATGGGATACCGCCAAAAGTTAAAAGGCAACGAGACACACACACACACACACACACACACACACACACGCACACACGCACGCACTTACAGTATTTACTATTTACTGATTATTACTATTACTAGACCGTTATTTGACCAGGTGAGTCCCACTGAGATTACACAATCTCCGTCTTCAAGGGAGTCCTGGCCAAGACTATACAGCAATTGTAACTAGATAAAGTGCCCCTCGGGGCACAGGTCTCCAGCAGGTCAGGTCAGGTTGTGGCCTCCTGGTAGTGCTATAATATAGGCCAGTGTGAAAAGCATGACATTTCTTCTTACGACTTGGATGGCAATTAGATGATTTGAGGCATTTTGTTCCAAAAATGTGTTTTGCTAAAATCCACCTGTAGGTGGCACTATAACAGGCCAATGTGAAAAGGGTGGGATATATTCCTCAGCCTAGTAGGAAAGTCTGTGAAAGATTTCACATAAATTGCACGCTCCGTTCATGATTTGAGGCTTTTTGCTAAAAACGGGCCAATCATGCAAACTTTGAAAGCCAATGTTAGCCAATTGGGATGGAATATGAAATATCGGACAGATCCGTCTTGAACACATGACTATAGAGATAGTGTGTAACGATTTGCGGGATTGTGTAATGTGTAAAAAATATCAAGTCGGCCTCCTGGTGGCGCTATAACAGGCCGTTCTGGAGAATGTGGGGCAGAGGTTCATCGTTGGCATCCAGGGAGTGTGTGTGCAAAATTTGGCATCGACCAGGTTAACGGTGCCGGAGAGTAGCTACCATGGTGAGTCGTACAGTAATTATATAGTATAAGGGTTCGTAAACCTTTTAGCGACCCCACAAAACAATCTTATTCTAACTGGGGACCCCACACCCTGACAAGCACTTGCCAAACACGGGGGCACCAGGTTGAAAGTGGTTACGATGCATTCTCTAATTCAATCCGACTGCAGACTGGCAAGTTGCTATGTTAGGGAGGAGAAACAACGAATGTCTTCCTGGCATGAAAAAACAACATCAATTCAGCTTGTGCAGCATTCAACACAAGTTTACAATCAAACAACAATAATGACACAGAGGCAGACTGTTCGACTTGTAATCACCAATGTATACAAACACATTTCCAAAGACCCACTGTCTGACGCGCGCACACACACACACACACACACACACACACACACACACACACACACACACACTTCCGACATGAGTCTAGCAGCATTTTCCCCACAAACAAGAAGTTTTCTCCTCTTGTTGTGGTGGTTTGAAGCGTGCCTCAAGTTCAGGCCCTTAGGCTCGTAATCATTATTGTGTATATATTTGCCGGGTCTCTAGCCTGGTTTGTGGGTGCAGCTCCCTGGCTTTACGTTGGGAGATAAAGGGAGGCTTCCGATCTGCCTGAGTGAGAGATAGCGGGCCCTCCAAGCCAGGCAGGAAATTATGGAGTAAGTGGCTTGGGTGGCTGATAGTCAGATGAGACCCAGGGAGGGAGGGAGGCGGGATGGTGGCTCTAATTAGGCCGCTGGCAGCTAGATTTCAACGCTATCGCCGATCTGACTGGCTAACCTGATGGCGGTACCTGCAGGAACACACACTGTCACATATACACACATGCACACATATTTCCTTCAATACATGTTTCTCCCAAAAAACACAACCAAAAATCTATTCTCTCAAATCCTTATCCATGTATTGTCATCCTGCATAATAAAAGCTCAACACACGCCTGCATCCACTTCCTGCCAACGTGGGCCGAGGAAGAGGAAGATGATGTTGTGTCTGCGAATGAACAATACACCGATTTTGTATTTTCGCTAATTGCCTATTGCTTATACGGAGTGAACACAAAACCAGGAAATGAAGGGATGAGAGAGCAGACAAACAGATGGAGAGAGAAGCGGAATTTATACATTTCTTTCTCTTCCGTAAAAGGGAACGCCGCATTGTGCTGCCGTTGTGCCGCTGACAGCCGTTTTCTATAAACAAATGCCCCCAGATTGTCTAATGATGTCTCATGTCTGGTGTTGGCCAATCTAGAAATCACATCATCAGACGAGTTACACAGTTAATTTTAAATGATTGACAGTCCTTTATATGCATGTTGCTAATCTCTGTAATTCTTCCATTACCTTATTGGTTGGAAAATGGGGGGCGCGGGGGCGAGAGGGGACAGGAGACGGAACGGGGGGGGGTGTGGGGGAGAGGGGACGGAACGGAACGGGGGGGGGGTGGGGGGTCAGAGACATTGTTAGCAGAAGTGTGGAAGAGAACAGAATAACGCCGTTGAGCGTATATAGGATTCATTGACGGATTGTTGTGCACAGTGGTGGAAGATTTTGTAGTAGTATCAGTAGAAGTACTTTATTTGACTTATTAGAAGTAATTGCAGTCTCTAAACTGCCTCCCCCTGGCCAGCCGGGGCGCCTGATGGAGGGGAAAGGAACTGGTCGGAAAAACGTGTTCCTTCCACGCGCTATGTCCGGCATAGAAGGAAGCATGAGGTCAGTCCGCTTTTTTTGTGGTTCTATGTATTCAATTCATCAACATAGAATATTAACACATTAAATTAATACATGTCATCAACACATGCAAGCAACTATTATGCACGAAGGAAAATACGGCAGCAGCAGTGAATGACAAATCTACCTCCCCCTGTCTTTTCAGGACAGTTTTGAAAGAAACCAGTGTTTCAAATCCTTTAATTAATGGATGGTGTCAGGGCATTCCACATGTTGGTGGCAGAGCCGCAGAGTAGCAGAACAAGGATTTTCCCATGTTTGTTCTAAATATGGGGGGTGCCAGTTCGCGGTCGCTCCCTCTGGCGTTGTGGCTGTCACTCAACTTTGGAGAAGTAGTTGGACAGGTATGAGGGCACTGTCCCTTTGAGTATCCTACATACCAACCCCAACGATAGAGAGCCATCCCAAACTATAGCATGAAGTGCGTCAGAATTAGGTGTGTCTAACACAGTCAAATCATTTTACTGGAGCAAAAAGTGCAATATTTCCCTGTGAGCCTGAGGTAGAGGTATAACATAGCGTAAGATGGACTGCACTCGTGTGAAGTAAAAGTACAATAATTAGTAGTTAGTTACTTTCCCCCACTGATTGTGCATAAACTGAAGTACAGTAGGTATACTGTATGTTCTGTGTGGTCCGTCCGAGTCCTTTTGACAAATGGAACCGCTCGCGCGACAGCGCCGTCTAAACTCAAATGATCGGCTCGAGGTGAGAGCGTAAAAAGGCACCATTGAAGGGACGCCACCTCGCCCCCGTATTTAATTTCTGAATCGTGAGTGATGTCATCAATAAGTGAACAGCGTGATGACGCGAAGGCCTGCTGGGTAATGTTCAACATGACTGAAGTGTACGGCGGTGTTTATACCTCATAGGAGTATGAAAGTGAGCAGGCATTAATCAGAGAGAACACCTACTGTACACACGGAGGAGACAGCACACTGGGGCTCTCAGTACACTAGACTGGCCTCCTTTTAAACCCTCTAGACACAGTAAACTGGAGCCGAGTCGCAGCGGAGCCTTTTCTCTCTCTACACAGAACATCTTTCCCAAAAGTAGCCGATCTGCATGCTCACAACGCAGCAGTCACGTGAGGTGCTGTATATTTCCCCAATAGAAGGCTCTACGGCAGCCGTCCTGTTGCAAACTATACATGATTGCTGCCTAATAGACATGAACCTTATACAACATCTAGTGGCTGAATGTTGTCTATTGCACCTTTGCATTCATGACGCGCAATTGAACCCATCAGCTATTAGTATGTATGTGCGTCAGTATGTGTCTCTGACACACACTGACTGCCGGCGGTTTGGACCGACCACCCTGATCAGTAATGAGCTTTAACAAGATGGAAATTCAGAGTGGAACGGAACGAGTTGACTCACTATGAATTATTTGACGGAAATTACTTGAATGCTTCATAACACAACGCCTCCTCAGTTTAACCACACAGAGGCTGAATGTGAGAGAGAGAGAGAGAGAGAGAGAGAGAGACACTGCAGGGCGGACGAACACGGCATAATCACGCGTGGGAGTTAGCTCTAACCAACGCTTGTCAATCAGTATCAGGCCGCGTTCCAAATAGTCTCCGTTTGACTCTCCTCGTCGTTCGGGGCAAGTAACACACAGTCGCTGAGATTGAGTTTATTCCTTCTTTTTTATTTTTTTGTGTGATATGTGACATAGCTATTTTTCACTTTGCCTCACGCCTGTTGAATGTGACAGATATAGTGACTTATTCTCCCTCGCTAACAGAGGACTGTTTTTCGGGGGGGGAAAAAATGAACGTCTTTCTTTCTTTCAGGAGGGGAGAAAGAGAGAGGAGGATAAATGCATTTTTCATTATAGATTCTCTCCACTTCTCTCTTGGCAGCGAGAGTAGCAACCTCAAGCTTTGACATCTCTTCTCTCTAGCCCTCGGGGGCTCGACGGAGTCGGTTGGTTGGACGCCGGCCAAAAGAGTGAAAAGTAATTTAAACATTACAGGAAATTAAATCTCACATTTCCAATTTTTACCCTAAAGTTTTTAGTACAATGAAAATGTCACCCGTGAATTATGGAGTCAGGCTGAATTTCTCCCCGTGGACTTTAAGGGGAGAACTTAAGCGGCCCTGACAACATGACGGACTCGCGGAGTCTCCTCCGTGTCTGCCGTGCTGTAGACGGTCAGAAACAGGGTCAAGGGGACAGTTTAGCATCCAATGTTTTCAATGTCGTTGCTGTCGGGAGAAACCTCATATCTGAAAATGTAATCTTTTTTTAGGATAAAACGCGGGAGTATAATGACGTAGGGCATTCATTTCCAAGAAAACAAACAAAAAAAAGTTCCTGTCGGTTTCCAGCCGACAGCAATAATGTTGTCTTTTTTAGCAGCTTGCTACAGCTGCTCTACGAACACACATGTAGAGGAATGTGGGCGTTTCCTTGCTTCATATACTCTATATAGAGGGTATGCGCATGCATGAAGTGAATGGCCGATTGAGTGGCAAAGTGAGTGACAAAGTGAATTTAATGTTGTTTAAAGTCATGTAATGCGATCAAAAAGGACTTTTCTGTGTGGATGTATGTGATGTCAAGGCCAGAAAGTAGTTTTTTTGGCACTCAGTTGGCGTTCCAGCATAACTTCCGGGTATGATGATGTCACACGCATCCCCTCTATACCCTGCTAGGCAAAAGGGGCGTGACTTTAGGGGGAATGGGTGTGGCTTACAGATCTCATGGAATGAAAATGTTGATGCATAACTCTGCTGTCAGGCAGAAACCAGGTTTTTCTTTTAATTCTTAAAACAAAGCAATACTGCCTCATCAAATTGGTATTGTGACTTTATAATGTTGTCAGATCCATGCATTATATAGTATCACTACCGCATTTATTAACACTTAAAAATGTTTCTATCCGCCTCATTGTATTAAAACAGATTTTCTTTTTACTTTTTAACTGCGGGAACATTTTCACCTTCAAAATAAGAGGGGGGGGGGGGGGGGGGGGGCTCCCTACGTATCTTCTATGCCCACACATACCCAATTTTGAACAATCAGGCTTACTCATCATATTTGGGTTTTTATGTACAGTGGTCTCACAACAGGCCAACTGATTTGGTGCTACTCGTGATGTAATCGGTATCTCCCTACTTTGTATAATCCCTCCCCCTCTTCAATTTCAAATTAGCATAGAGACTGTGGCCTTATTATAATGAGTCAAAGATGTGGGAGGGGAGTAGCTCGGATGAGGGTGTAGTTCCTTCAATGAATACCTGGCAGTCAATGTGTTTAATACTTTATTCATTGGTTGAATATTCTTTTAAGTTAGCTGGTTTCTGCCTGACAGCAATGATATGTTATTTAATACTGCATTTTTTATTATTTGTTAAGATGCTATAAATGATGACTTGGATTTATTTTTTCTTTTCTTATTTCTACCAAATGAGTTGTTCAGCCAATTTCTAATTCCCCTTGTTGCTGCTGACCCCTGCTGGTTGTTCTTATAGGGAGCGTGTAAGCGAACACGCGTCTCCTCCAGACAGAAATAAGCTGTTTGATACAGCTACTTCACTACTTCTACTGTGAAATCCTCAGAGTTCTTTTATCTCAGAGATTGGACCCTGTACGGCTCAATTTGGTTCCATTTATATACACTCTCAGAATGATGGGCCGGTAAAGGGAACAGAGGTGGAGAAACAGTGACATAGTGTACTTTAACTGATGGCCGCTGTGCATTTTTCCCTAAGCATCTCAGCTGCTGATATTTTACACGATTGCTCAGTAGTTGCAGTGGGTTCCAAAATGGCATGAGCGCTGTCCATGGTGCTGAACTATTTAGTTTGCCCGCTCTGGCACCAAGCTTTGACTTGTTCTGCCACTGAGTAGGGCTTAACGCATGCGGAGGAACACGCTATTCTTCTCAGTTCAGCGTCCTGTGTAACAGGCGCCCTGATCCACCTGTAAGGGTCTAGTGCTAGTCTAGTGACTATAGGGGCGGACTATAGTCGGGGAATATTAATCAGAACAATGTCCAAATCTGGGAATACATTCCTTACCAATACATTTCTTCAACAATGCGTTTGTAAAGGTGTCTACTATACGTAGTAGTAACACATCTCACAAAGCTTGAAATTCAGTTTCCCTTATAGGAGAATCTGTGACAGCTGCTGAATGTTGGGGGTATACCATTCATTAACAACATATATGCACTTATATGCAGGCAAAATGAACATTTTCATTGAGTAGCATGTGCTGAGGGGTGAAACTAAAGGGGGATCATTCTGAATCCATTGCAAGCATTTGTTTTGGACGGGGGGAAAAAACACTCCTTGGGGCTAATAATGGCTATAGCCGTCATCACATTTGGAAAAGTGTCTGTGGTGTGTTGTGCCAGGATGTGCCAGTCTCGCTTTTGTGCTTTTCTGGCCATGAGGGCGAGGGCGGTGCAGGGAGCCTCCCGTCGGAGGCCGGCCGGCTATTCCCGCGAGGACCGGCGAGGGACTTTAAAAGGGCTAAATGAACGGTGAGGATGTGACAGTATAAAGCTTTAACTGGTATTTCAAAGTGAAACTGTTGAACTCCCCTCATGAAGAAAGCAGCCTGGTTCCAACACCATCTATCACAGCATGTATAACGCAATATCTTATATTAAGACATTAAGACCTGAGGTATACCCGATTCTATGTCGTCTTAATCAGTTTTCTGTAAAACGTATGTTGCTCTATTAGTGGTGCTCAAAAACATTTCATGTCAAAAAGGTAATGGATTTGGGCCGCCAACCCCATTTCAAAATATTTTGTTCCAGGGACCCCCAGGAGCAAAGTTCTGAGTTAAAGATTTTGGCAATATATATATATTCAAAGATTTGTACATGCATTTTAACAAGTTTTTCAAATTTTGTTAATATAGCCAAAGTATAAAATAATGGTTGAAGAGGTTGAACCGGATAGCCTTCCCGGTCCAGGAGGGTTAAGACATTCTACCGTTCTGCGGGTGTTCACAGTTATCCCGACATCACCTGTTAAGGACGCGTCTCTGTGATTTTTCAACCCTCCGCGCGACTCAGACGATAATCTATCCACTCGTCTCTGCACGGCAGCACACCACCATGACCAAATTATATTTACTGCTAAATCACATTTTCCGATGCCGCCGTGTTATTAGAAGATTGCGTGTTGTGCGTTTGATTTATGCCCCGGCATATCGAGAGGAGGTGTAAAAAAGAAAAAAAGAAAAAGAAAAGAAATGCCCCCACCCCTCCTCTCCCCTCCCCTCCCCCCACACACGCCTCTTGCCGTCAGGCAGAAACCTTGTATCTCCATATTTAAACGTTTGCATGCGTTTTCCGACAAATTAACGCTGAACTTCATCATGCATCAAGTGTCGCACAAAAGTATCCGAAAATATCCGATCTACACTATACACCATGCTCACAACGCGTAGCATGGCGACACGCTGTGAGCATGTATAGATCTGCTCTTCTCACCATTTCATATACCTGTACTACTATACTACTACTGAGTAATAAAAAGAAAAGGGGACGGTTTGGGACATACAAGCTTCCCACGCGACAGCGGCGGCCCCGTTGCAGGTGAGATGAGCCGGGTGCAGATTGCAGTTAGTGTCATCCTGCAGGCTAAGTGTTGTATATTAAAGAGACATCCAAACGGGTTGGGTGACACACCCCCCCCCCCCCAAACAGGGGGCCAGCTTTAATTACGGTCCCACGGAGGATGAACGCATCAGAAAAGGCCTGACGGAGCAGCTCCCAATGTGTAGATTATTTTAATTTGCCGTCCCCGCCCCCTTCCTAGGTGAGCGATGCGCCCCGTGCAGCCTTGACCCTCAGTGCTGCCCGCATGGATTAATGCTCCGGTAATGACTGCTGAGGTTATCATTGCGGCGGGCATCATTAATTATCCTTATTGATTGTTGCTTTCAAGAGATAAAGCGTTTCGTGCTGACTGGAAAATACCCTCTCCGCGAGGCGCAAGGTCAAGGTAGGTAAATAAAGAAATAAAGAAATACATACATACATACATACATAAATAAATGCAGTCAGTGGCTACTGGCTAGACAACATTTGTCTAGCCAGTAGCCACTGGCTATCTATTTCATTATTCATTTATTTAATGAATGAATTAATTAATTGATAAGGAATTAGATAATCGCTCCACACAGCCACTGTACACAACCTAAAGTGTCCTCTTGTCCCCCAACCAACACTGATGCCATCTATCGTTCTGTCACCCTCTCTCTCTCTCTCTCTCTCTCTCTCTCTCTCTCTCTAGGTCTCTCTGTCTTTCTACATATCCTGCTGTCCTTTCATTTTCTCCAGATAGAGTGCAAAGGATTCCAAACGGAAACCTAAGCAGGTCTTTGCAGGGCAGAGCGGCACTCACGCACGCCTGTGTGTGTGTGTGTGTGTGTGTGTGTGTGGGGTAAACCATTGATATGACAGATAAATTGGTGAAGGAGGAGAGTACAGTGCGGAGAGAGAGAGAGAGAGAGAGAGAGAGAGAGAGAGAGAGAGAGAGAGAGAGAGAGAGAGAGAGAGAGAGCGAGCGAGAGAAGGCATGCAGGTTTTGGGGGTGGGGTGAGGGGGGTGTTCTGGCAGATTAAGTTTCTCCGGCTCCCATAATGGAGGAGACAGCAGGAAGTCAGGGTTTTATATTTACACTACTCTACATCACCCAGCCTGCACGCGCACACACACACACACACACACACACACACACACACACACACACACACACACACACACACACACACACACACACACACGGATGTATTCACAATACTGCATGTACAGTACACGTATGTATGCTTGTTCACATAGAAGTCTCTCAATCACAGGCACATTTCACCAATATTTAACTTGGGAATTTAACTTCTAACTTAAAGGCCCACGTCAAATCATCTTTGTCTACGTGGTCCTCACTGACATTTCTTACTTAAGTAAAGGTATCAATATTGCAATGTAGAAATACTTTGTTAAAAGTAAAAGACGTTAAAGTACCAAATGTAGAAAGTACGCATTAAGCAGAATGTCCCATTTCACTAGTTTTCAAATGTATAAAATGTATAAAAAGTATTTTGCAAATAGCCAAAGCTCACAATGCATCGCATCGCGATTCACATGCATAGGGCTGCAAGTTGTTAATGTGTGTTTTGTAA